>NW_010426166.1:53593-60756 GCF_000710305.1 Buceros rhinoceros silvestris | reverse complement strand
GAGAGGCCAGCCCAGGAGAGTGACATTTTAGGTCAGATAGAAACTCATGGGACTAGCAGTCAAGAAGACTAGGAGAAGCCTGAAGACCACCAAGAGGTTCCACCTACACCAAGAATATCTTAGTTTTGTCACAGCACTTCTAAACATCCACATGGGTGAAACCTCACACTGCAGAGGCAACCACACAGGGGAGGAGAGGCCTAAGGGGAGACACTGTGACGAGTTGGATCAGGACTGACACAGCAGACACACTCCCCCAGGAGAAAGCCACCTTGCCTGGTCAGTTGTATCACAACTGCTCCTTGCTTCCCTGCTTAAGCTGGGGGCATCTTTAGTCTCGTTTTCCCAAGTTCCCACCAGCAAGACATCCACCCACATGCATCCCACCACGGTGTTCCAAGGCACTGTGGCACAGTCAGGCTGACCAAGGTCTACTTGCCCTCCCCCACCCTCCCCTCTTGCATCTCTTGATGGCCAGGGCACAGCAACCAGCATGCTAATGCAGAAGCCCCTCCCCAGCCTTGTTACCATTTTCCGAGCCCTGTCAACAACGGGGTCAATGATCTCCTTCCCGATGGTGTAGTGGCCCCGGGCATAGTTGTTGGCAGCATCTTCTTTGCCACTGATGAGCTGCTCTGGGTGGAAAAGCGTGCGGTAGGTCCCGTTTCTGATCGCACCTGGAGGAAACAGAGGTCTCCTGAGTGTCGCTGGCACGAGATCCGCTGCCTGCCAAGTTACTTGCACTAACTCTGGTGCAGTTCCACATGGAAGGTGGCAGCCTCACCAGGAGTTCAGGTGACCAACCTACATTTCAGGTCAGAGGAGGTATCCCCCACTAACCCCCAAGAGGTTTGGGGATCTGCCATGACTTACCAATGACACTGGGCTCCAGGTCGACAAATATTGCTCTAGGCACGTGCTTCCCAGATCCTGTCTCGCTGAAGAAGGTCCCGAAGGAAGAGTCTGCTTGCCCTGAGGACGCATTGGAGATGATGCCATCTGGCCCGATGCCGTGCTCCAGGCAATACAGCTCCCAACAGGAGTTGCCCATCTGGACGCCAGCCTGGCCGATGTGGACAGAAATACACTCCCTCTGCATGGGAGTGGGAAAGAAGAGGAGGTTGGGAATGTGCACTGAGGAGTTAGGGTAAATCTGGGACTTCCCGGTGTCTTTACAGAACACGTGGTCGACAACCAACAGAAAAAAACATCAGTGGTGGCCAGGACATTTCCTCCTTAGCAGGTGCCCAAGGGCTGCTGAATGAGCATCATCAGCCCTTCAAAGAGAGGTTGCCATCTCCCACCAAGGCTGGTGCAGAGACCTGAGGGGGTTATCCAGCCCACCGGGAGTCAAACACTCCCGCTGCTCCCTTGCCAGGGGGCAGCAGCAGAGGACCTCCGCCTGTCTCCAGTGGGAGAAGCCTGGGCTGTTTGGCTTCAGGAAGTGCCTGGAGGGATCAGCTGGCTGGAGACAGCCAGAGAGGATCCAAGCAAGGATGGGTTTGGAGCAGCTCTTCATCTTCTCCAGACAAGTCTAGCTGTTGTCCCATGAAGTAGCTGCTGTTGCCTGGAGTCCCTGTGAGGAAATTGCAGCTGAGCTGTTGAACGGCTTGGTGCAGGAGGCTGGGAAAAGCCAGGCTTTTGGGCTCAGAGAGACTGGATGAGAGGCTTCCTCCGGGCTTGATAGGGAAAACAACCACATCCACTTCAAGAAGCCCTGAGCAACAAGATAAGAGTTTCCAGCGGGGCTTCGCCTGCCCTCACCACCTGCTTTAGCTGTGGCCTGGCCAGGGCACTGGGCCAGCACAGCACCTCTCAGGTTATCTTCTTGCAAGAAGCCTGGCACAGCAGGACCCTGACCAAGTACGGAAGAAGGTCAGCAACGTCCTACACTAGGGCAGAGGGCCCTGCCCTGAGGGTTCACACCTCAGGTATTAGCCCTCAGCCACCACTGCACTTATCTTCCTACACAAACCACCCAGGACAACCTTGGCCACCCGCCCCCAGCATGGCCAGAGAAGGGATGCTCAGCCAGTCTTCACAGGGAGAGACCTTCACTCCCTGCTTCAGGTGTCCTTCAGCCCCACCAGATGAACCCCTAGCTGAGTCTGGTATCAGACTCAGAAAGACCTTCAGAGTACATTCACACAGCAGGACAGGCAGGTCTCACATAGTCCTCCCGGGCCAGGAGGAGGTAAACACCAGCCTTGCAAGGCCTGCCAAGCTCGGGAGACCAGCTCCCCAGCACAAGCTCTGCACCCCCAGGAGCCTCTTCTTCAGGGCTCACATGCTCCTCCAGAGCCCACAACCACTTTCACCCCCAAGGAAACCTACAGCCGAGGGCAAAACACTTCCCACCAGCTGAGAAGAAAAGCTGCCTCAAGCTTCACCTTCCAGCAGAGCTGGGAAGGACCAGCCATCGCTGTCAGAGTGCAAACCCAAGCCTCACAGCTACTCACCATGGCTCTGAAGAACCCAGACTCCTCACCACAGCCACCTCCTGGGAGCACAGCCTGCCCCTCCCCTTCCCTCCTGGGCCTTTTGTAGCAGGTAGAGCTGCTGAAGGTCTTGCTCCTCCTGCAGGCACCAGCTGGCGGAGGGTCCAGGTGTCTCCACCTTGGCCAATCACCCATGGGGTAATCAAGGCTCTTTGAGGGACTCTCACCTGCAGACCCCTGGAGTCTGGAGCTTCTTCAGCTTTTAAATACTCGTTCAGCGCTGCTCACCCCATGACACCTAAGAGATGTGAAATCAGGAAGGAAAAGAGCTTTGGATGCTTTTTTCCAGGAGTATCTGGTTTTATTTATTTAATAATTAAAGCACGAGGCGCACCCTCCTGCAGGCACCAGCTGGCGGAGGGTCCAGGTGTCTCCACCTTGGCCAATCACCCATGGGGTAATCAAGGCTCTTTGAGGGACTCTCACCTGCAGACCCCTGGAGTCTGGAGCTTCTTCAGCTTTTAAATACTTGTTCAGCGCTGCTCACCCCATGACACCTAAGAGCCCTCTGTGAAATCAGGAAAAGAGCTTTGGATGCTTTTTTCCAGGAGTATCTGGTTTTATTTATTTAATAATTAAAGCACGAGGCGCATTTTTGCAGACTTTGTTTGCAATCTTCGGGGCTGGAAATGCACTTACTGTTTCCCACCCCTCTTTTCCAAAGGCAAACAGAAGCTCTGTGGAATCTCCCGGGGATGGACAGGAACCGCAGGATGAGCGTCATGTTGTGGGGGTGGGACGGCTTCTCCAACCGCGGTGTCACAGGAAAACTGGGCTCTCGCAGCTCCAGGGCAGCGCTGGCTCCTCTTCAGCCAGTGCCACAAAAGCTGGATGCCCCGGAGGCCTTGGGGTGGCTGTGGAGAGAAGGGACGGTACATGGCATAAGGCCAGGACTAGAGGCAGCGATGTCACCATCCCATTGCAACTGGACAATGGTTTTACTTTCCACGCAGCATCCATGAAAGCGAGAAACTCACTGACATGAGATGTCCCAGAGGCCAGAAACGCTCGTTTCAAAATCTGATCTAGACTTCAGACGTGAGGACTGGCTCTACAGGCGCTACTAAACCTCATCGACTGTGCCCTGGACGTGGGTGGGATACCCACTGTCCCACCACCCTTCTTGAGTTTGGTGGGAGGGTTGGGGTGTGCCGAAAGAGAGAACGGAAAGCGGGACTCAGCCAGGGGTACAGCCTGCAGGGGAAGACAAAGGTCCATGAGTCAAAGCAAAAGCACGTGAGAGGGCCCTGGAGCAGAGGAAAGCACCCATCCGTCAGCCAATGGAGCTGGGGCTGAGGGTGGGGGCAGCTTCTTACCCTCCCCTGAAGAACGGGGCTGGACTTTGAATCTTGATGTTCTTCTGTCTGGGCCATGAGTTGTGTTGAGGGGGATCCTCAGAGCTGCTGGATGTCTAGGGATGGATCTATTCCTGGAAGAGCTGGTCACAGACCCACCCGGGCCGGCTCAGAGCAGGACAGGACATCCCAGGAGAAAGGCTGGGTGTCCCAGGAGTGGAACATCCCAAGACCAGGATGGGACATCCCAGGAGCAGGACAGGACATCCCAGAAGGAGGCCTTCATGCCACCAGGGATGGCTGCCTCTAGGTGTATCTGCAGCCTGAAGCGCATCTCACCCCCCCTGCTTAGGGCTCAGCTCCTGATGTTCCGCTCTGCGAGGCCACCGTGTCCTCGGTGCTCTGCCCATGGTGACTGATAGAAATCAGCTCGGTTTTCCCAGCCAAGCCCCTGTGGCTGTGAACGTGGGTACCTGGTTCGTTGGCCAGGTGCTCAATGCCTGTTGAGTTTCGCTGCCTGAATCCTTTCCTCAGCCAGGTGGGCATGGGGCCTCCTTGATCCCAGGATGGGGCTCAGGACTGGACGTCCTTGGAGGTTGTGTAAATCACCGCAGCATCTCTGGTTTGCTCTGATGTGGTTGAAGGAAGCCTTTGAGCACATGGAGGAGCGGAAGGAAGACAAGGGGGTTCCTGGAGGCCGGGGACGACCAGGCTGCCCAGGGGAAGGATTATGAAGAGGCTGGGAGGGTCTCAGCAGTGGAAGCACAAGGATACGTTGGCCAGAATGAGCTGGCAGCAGCCGTGCAACCACGCCTGAGCAAACCACTCCTCTTGAGGGCAATACCAAGAGTTTGGTGTCTATCTCTGCGTGAAACGGCAGAAAAGACCGAACCCTCACCCGGCTTCTACACAACTGCACATACCACCCCAAAGAGCGACGCTGTGCCGCCCCCCACGCACGGCGGCCTGGGCTCTGCACGCTCCCAGACCTGGGTGGGTGCTGATGGACACTTCAGGGCTCCAGTTCCCACCCAGCTTCCTCAGGAGATCTGGCTCCTCCGGGCTCCGCCTGCATCTCAGCCCTTGCAAGCAACCCCTGGTCTTTGCTCGGCAGAGGGTGAGAAGGAGGATTAATTTTGGAGGGTCTGTCTACGCCAGCGCCGGGTGTGGGTGAGACTCCCACGTGGGGGTGCAGCTGGTGAGGGGGTGTCTCTGCTCTCCCCATCACTCGTTGTCAGCCGCTATCTGCTGTCCCAGCCTCAGCGTGGTGCGTGCAAGCACAGCCTGGTGCCGGCTGACACCTCGGGCTCCTCCGCAACCACGGTGTCGCTTCAGTGTTAACTGTCTTCGATAAAGGGGAGCAGAAAGACCCATCATGAGCCTCAGGCACGTGATGTTTGGCTTTGCAGGCACTAGCGCAGGGCTGAGACATTCCCCTTTGCCTAACCTGGTGCTGGGGAAGGACCCCAACCAGGGCTGGTGCAGATCCTCACGGCAAAAGGGAGGGAAAAGACTGTTCCCAGCCTGGGCCAGTGCTTTACTGGAGCTCACTGGGGAGCACAGGGGAGAATCTCTCCAGCTTTCTGCTCAGAGGAATGATTTCTGCCTCAGGTCTGTCTCGCCTTGCTGTGCCAAGGCTCCTCTAGACAGCCCCGTGCACCTGAAAGGTGGAGCCTGGACAACCCGGGGACACCTCTGTCCAAACCCACAAAAGGACAAGAGTGTGTCCAACTGGGTCTGGCCTTGCCCCGTCCCGCTTTGTCTGACCAGGTGGGTGTGCCTCAGTTTCCCTGGGTGTGATATGGGGACAATGCTTATGCCCTGCTGCCCAAGAGCTCAGTTTGCGGCTGGCAGGTGGATGTGTAGGCTGTTGGGCTATATTCGATGTTCCTAAAGGACCTTATGGGCCAAGGCTGCAGCCGATTCGACAAGGAGAGATCTCACCTGCCCACCCTGGAGCTGAGGCAGGAGGAGGTCATTGCTTGGAGATGCTGGGGGCATGTTGGTGTGTTGTCTGCTGGGGATGTGTGCTATGAGGGCAACATGCTGAAGGGCCTGGGGTACTATTTTGGTTCTGCTTTTCAGGCTTTGTTTGAATTTGGGTCCCGAGTCTCTGGGCTGTGGGTCAGCTGGGAGCCTCGGCCACCTGAGCACGGGCTTGCTGGGGCCGAGCGCGGCTGTGTTGCTTCCTCTGGGTCCCCAGTGGGGGAGCGAAGAGATGCCTCCAGCTACACCTCTGCAGGTGGCTGGTGGGTCCATCTGCCAAGCCTTCAGCTAGGGACCTGTCCCCTCTCACCGTCCCACCCGGAGAGCTCCCCATAGCCATGCCCTGGTCAGGGGTGGTGGGAGCTGATTTGTTGCTCTTGGCAAACATCTCCTGGGGAAGGAGGGCCAAATTTCTCTCCACCTCCCACCCCTGCTACTTACAGGGATGGAGATCAAGAGATGCAGTTTCGTCTGGGAGCTGGGCGGAGAGGTGAAGAGAAAGGAGGTTTAGAGGAATGGACAAATAGTCCAAGGTGAAGGGGTGGGAGCTTTGTGAGCTGGGGCTTGATGGAGGGAAACGGGGATGGTCTGTGTATGGGGAGCTGAAGCTGCACCAGCTGAAGAACTGGTATGGAGGTCTATCAGCAAAGGGAGAGCGGTGCAAAGGTGGGCGGGGGTAGATCGGGCAACACAGACAGACCCCGTGGGCTGTGTCTGGAGCATCCAGGGAAGCACCTGCAGCTCTTGGAGTCCAAACTGACCTGAAGCTGTGAAGTGGCTCTGGCCAGGGCCAACAGATGGCCTGGGGACACTCATGAACGGTCATGTGGATGGGGAGGTTGGTGCTGTCCCCACTGCATCTGCTGAAGGAGCTGGTGGGGAAAGAGGAGGGGGTTGCAAGACAACCTTAAAACCTGTAGAGTCTCCAGGAGGAGAAACTGGGAAGACCCTCCTGAGGTCCCCTGACCAGCCTTGCCTTTCGTTCCCAGCGCAGTGCTGATTGTGTATGGGGACAGCTTGTGTATGGGGACTTGGAGGGGAGTGGGGTCTGCTCCGTGGTGGGAACGGGGCCATGAGGTTGAGCTGGAGGGTGTTTTGGAAAGGCTACGAGCCCAGACAGACCTGACCGAGCACCCGGTAGAGGCGATGGGAGAACAAAGCGTTGGAAACTCAAGAGATCGTAGCTTTAATTAGGGACCTTCCCGAGGCAACATGTCCCCTTGCCCTGCTGTGGACACAAGCCTCTTCCCCGTGTGTGGAAATGCCCAGGAGGAAGGATGGAGGAGACTGGGAAGGAGAGAAGGAGGAAGAAGAGTTATGAAAGTTAGGTAGCTCTATGGGTCAAAAAAATACAACACTGATCTCATACACGGCTGTCAGTCCC
>NW_010426166.1:49753-53451 GCF_000710305.1 Buceros rhinoceros silvestris | reverse complement strand
TGGCCAGCAGGCGGGGGCCAGTGGTGGCCCCAGCCCTGCTCCGAGTCCCCCCTGCCCCATGGGGGGTCACTTCCGCCGCCCGATTTGGGCCATGAGGTGCGCGTTGGCAGCAGCCTTTGCCCGCAAGTTCTTGGCTTTGGCGATGTTGAAGAGGATGTTCATGATGTTGGTGGGGACGTCGAGGGAGAGGGTGACCTTGGTGCGGCGGTCGCTCTTGGCCCGGTTTTGGTACGTCTTCCCCTTCACCTGTGCCTGGGAGACATATTTGTAATGACCTTCTCCCGGGAATGTCCTTTTCCCCACTTCTTCATCCACCACGTCCTCCTCCTCCTCCAGCTCAGATGCCTCCTCTGGCGATGGAGAGTCAAAGCCGCGCTTGTCCAAGATGGCGTTTTCCTCTGGGTGGCTCTTCTGGGCTTCGGTGAGGGCCGTGTTGAGGCAGCGTAAGATGGAGGCAGCGTTGTAGAAGCGGAGAGCCCGTCCGGTCTCAGCTGCGCAGAGGAGGGCGAGGAGGAGCAGCAGCCTGGTGTGGGGCATTGTGGTGGCCTGCCCGGTGGAAAGAGCAAGGGGAGGGCAGAGATGGGCATGAGCTTCCCATGGAGCCTGGGGCAGAGCACCATCCCCCCCCACCCTGCTGCATCCCATGGACCTGGGTTCCCCTCCCAGGATCCGCACTCCTGGCTTCACCTCCCAGGTCATCCCATCCCTTCTAACGGTTAGGGCAGGTGGGCATGAGCTGTCTTTGGACCTCCTCCTCCATGGTTCAACCCCCCAGCCCTTGATTTTGAGGTGCTGGCTGGGAGATGGGATGCCCAAGGTGCTTTGCAAAGCTGCAGCCTCCACAGAGGGGAGGATTTGGCCGTCCCGTTGCTGAAACACAAGTGCCTGCTGCAGGAGAGGTGTTTTCTGCCATGGGGACCTCCCTGCCTGGGGCAATCTCATAGCAGTCCCCATGCAGCCCTCCCCACCTTGCTACCACCTCCACGGACTCACCGTGTGTACCACCAGCTGCTCTAAAGCAGGGATTTTCTTTCAGCTCCTCTCTGGTCAGCCTGAAGCCATCAGAGATGTTTCTGTGCTCTTCGAAGCCAGAAATTGCCTGCCTGCCTGCTCATGCAACTGTCTAAAAAGGACGTGGAGAGAGGGGGAAAAGCAGCCCCAGTGCTGGAGGGGTGACCTGCCACCTGCCCAGTGTGACAGCCCCACGTCCCCTCCTCTCCAGCCCTGGCCTTGGGTTCCTTACCCCGTGGCTCCACCCCGGGACCCCTCTCCACCGCTGGTTCCGGACACGCTGCCCCATCTGATGGCACTTTTGGGGCACAGTCCCGCTGTGGACAGACCTGCCTGGGGACCTGGGAGCACCTCCCAAATCACAGCAGAGCAGCATCACTCCCTGCTTGAACTGTGGTCACTTTGGGGTCTCAGGAGGGCTGGAAAGCTCAGGATAACCCTTCTGCTCTGCAAAACTTGCCCGGCTCTGAGTCCTGTCTCTCTGAGGAGCCGCCCATCTCCTTGAGTACCACCTGGCCACTCAAAAGGCCACCAAAAAGGCCACAAGGGGTCTCCCAGCGGGGGTCTTTGCCGTGTCAAGGTCGGACAAGTGTCTCTGGGGCTCCCATCCCCTCCCAGTGCCTGGGGACGTGCTGGCATTCCCAATCTTCGGGCCCCATCTTGTGGCAAGAGCATCGCACGGCAAAGCTCTGGCTGATGGACAGTCCTCAGACTGTCCCCAGGGGTGCGGGGACACTGTCTGAGGCTGGAGTTTCGCCTCTGCTGTGGGGCAGGGAGCTGCTGAGTTATTTCCCATGGGGGTGGGGGTGTGGAGGGGCCAAGGAGGCTGGAGGAGCCGCTGGGAAGCTCTGGAGGAGCAGGATGGCTCTCCATGGACATCTGTGTCTTGGGGCTACTGCTGGGGATGGCGGCTGTGCCTCGCTGCTCGAGGGGCTGCTGGGTGGGGGACATGTCCTCAGAGCCACCCAAAATCAAATGAAATCGCTTGTCCCCAGGCGCTGCCACCCGAGACCTGCTCTTCTGCCAGGGAGCTGTGGTCCCCGAAACTGCTGTCACCTCGACTCTGCCCTTCGCCGTCCCGCAGAGGGGAGATTTGGGGAGGTTTATCCCCGTAACTCTGCCCTGTGTCCAGACTGGAGAGGAAGGAAGTGCAGCAGCCCTGGCATGACCCCGGGCAGCAGCAGCGAAGTTGTCTCTGTAGGATAGAGCAGGAAAACCCTTCCCAGGCACAAAACCCCCACGCAAGGGCAACTCAGGGCCCAGGACTCTCCTTCCTTCAGTCCCAAATGTAAATCCTGGGACTTAGGTTTTGCTTGCAAAAAGAGGATGAAGGGCTTTCTTAAGAAAAGAAAGAGGATGAAGGTTTTTCTCCCACCCCAAAACCTCCCCCTTTGCAGCTGCGTTTCAGCTCTGGGGGAAGCAGCACCCCCCAGCAAACTCTTTGCAGGGTGGGGGCTCGGGGCATGAATTTAGGAATCACGCAACTTCTCGCCCCTGCCTGCAGTCCCTGCTCTCCTGGGGACGCTGAATAGGAACCTCTTCAAAAGCCCTCGCGCGGCTGCTGGGAGAGAACCGAGCTGCTCCGAGCTGCCGCTGCCCTCCCCAGAGCCGCGGAGCAGCATCTCCTCCTCGCCTCTCCCCGACAGCTATTTCACCGCTGTCTGAACCACGTACCTCGGCCCTGCAGCTGGCTCAGGCTTTTCCCACTTAGCGAAACTCTTTGGGGACCTCGGCCAAGCGAGGGGAAAGGCAGAGCCAGAGGGAAATGTGGCTGAAGCGCACCCGCACCCAGTTCCTGGTTTCCCCGGTCTTGGCTGTGGGATGGATATCCCGGCAAAAAAGGCAAAATCAAGGCAAAGCAGCAAGAAAAATGCCCCTGGCTGGGCAGCAAGAGCTGGTATTTCGGTGAGGTGGGTTTTTTCATGGTTGTTTTGTATGCTGACATGCTAGAAAGTTTTTTTTGGACCAGAACACAAGCTGGAATCGGGTTTTCCTCCCCTCTAAAAGAAGTAGAACAGGAAGAGAAACCACATGCAGTGGATCTGAGGAAGCTGGAGTTAAATCCACTGCTGCCAGAGGGTGACCGAGGGTGCCGTTCCTGCCGCTGGAAATGGCCGGGATACCCGTGAGCTATTTACAGGCTTTACATGGAGACAGTGCCGATGCCCACGGCAGGACCATTTGTATCGGCTGAAGCTTCTCGGCTTTAAAAGAGAAAAAGTCAACAGCTCCAGCAGGGCAGCGCTGCGAACTGGGGACACAGCGACCTGCTGGTTACCACGGGCTCCTCAGCAGCAGAGGCACTCACTGCAGAAACCTAATTTTTTCCCCATCAAAAAGTAAGTCTGGATTAAAATAATACTGTGGATGAGACGTGGAGACTTTTTAAACTCTGGCTGATGCCACCTCCACATTCCTAACGAATCTCTCCTGGCAGTGCTGATTCCCGGGGCTCCAAAATTCACTCTGACCCGGTGGGGATGGGGCTGTGCCCTCCTCGCCTCCCCGTCCCTTTATCCACCGCAGTGATTCATATCCCTACTTTTTGATTTCCAAACCTTCCTCACACTGCCCAGCTCCCAAAATTGCTGTAATAATAAAAAAAGATATTTCTTTGCGCAGAAGGGAGGGTGGAGGGAGTCTCTTAGCACAGAATCTCGAGTCACTTTTCACTATACTACCTTTTT
>NW_010426166.1:38080-49590 GCF_000710305.1 Buceros rhinoceros silvestris | reverse complement strand
AGGAAACAGAACCTGATCTCCCCAGGAAAGCCCTGAAATATTTAAAGTTCTTGCAAACGAAGGCGGTTGTTGGTTAATAAATGAAATCCCGGCACTCACCTGGTAGTCCTCAGTGGTCGGGATGGGAAGGGATGGCTGCGGTCTCACTCCGAGGAGAGAGGCATCAGGCGCGTTCCCCCGAACTTCTGCACCCTCGCTTTTCTTTTATTGTTATTAAGAGGGCTGTGATATTTTTTTCTCTCTATGGAAACGCTTTTCCCCTCCCTCGTGTATATATAAAAATGAGCGATCACGGGGTTTGAGTCGTAAGTCCAGACGTGGAGCCTTCATTTGGGCATGATTTCATTAAAATGAAATCAGAGGGAGCTGGCAACGTCATGGGGCTGCGGTGCCTCTCCCCATTCAGGAGGAAAAAAGGAGGGGGGGGGGGATAAAAAAAGACGTCTGAACCCAACAGCCTGGTGAGAGTCACCCGAAAATGGGATTGTCTCCAACGCCAGGACTTGGCGGGATCACGCAGACACATTCCCCGCACTTCTCCAGGTAGCCAGGCACTCGGCACGAGGATTTTTTAAATGCAAAGGTTTTTGTGCCCCCTGAGGATTCCAGGTGGGGTTTCTAGTGCTGGTTGACAGTGGCCAGTTAACACGGTTCAATTAACAGGGTTCTATTTGAAGAGCGGGGCTGGTGCAGCGCCTTGGCGGGGTTTTGCCCCGGGGCGGTGCTCACAGTCCCCATCCGCAGCGGGGACAGGCTTGCCCTGCTCGTACTGCTCTACCTCCGCCTGGTTTCCCATCGCTGGTGGCTTTCGTCCGCCCGTGCAGGCAGGGAAACCCGTGGAAAACTGGGGTGTGGGGGAACTTCTCCCAGGATGTGGCAGCATGGGCCCAGGAGCATCATTTGAAGAGGGGGAATAAGGGTAACGTGTGTCTTGAGAAAACCCCTCACATTGCCTGAACCCACTGAGGTCCAGCAGGTTTAACTCAGATTGCCCCAAGACAGCAGCAAGGTAGGAAGAACCCCCCAGGCTGGGCTCCCAGTACCGCTCTGGTCCCAGTGTGCTCAGAGAGAGGTCTTCTGCAATGCCCCACAGCACCAGTCTGCAAGCAAAAGTGCTTTGTGCCACCAAGAGGATGGGGATGGGGATCTCCGTGAGGGAACCGGGGTTTCCTCCCTGTGATCCGGGGATGAGACACCCAAAGAAGTGAGGTCTCTGGTGGAGGGTCCTTCCAACGGCCACTGCAGGTTCGTGGTAGGACTGGGGCCTCCCAGGCCCCTGCTCAGCCCTGCCTTCAGAGCTCCTCTCTGAAACCTGCGTTGAAATGCCACCACCACCCTCTAGCCACCTTCTAGCAAAGGGCTGGTGTCGTGCAGTTACACCTGGGAACGGACAAGTCCTACCAAAAGTGGGGAAAACCCTCGGAGCAAGCCCATGGAAGGTAACACCAGCCAATAGTGACCCTGGACCATCACCTGCCTTGTAGCGGAGTGGTTGTCCGCTCCCACTGAACCCCACTTTCCTGGGGTTGAGAGGACAGTGCGTGTAACGGAGGCAGGAGGTGTGGTGTGTGGGTTTCATCCATTGCAGCTGCTTCAGGCTGCTCCCATGGCTTGTGTGTGGTTGAATGGTGTGTGGAAATGGGGTGGCTGCAACAAGATGGCTTGGGAACATCAGGACAGGGCTGATCCACACCCAGGAGGCCCTCTGGAACCCTGAGAGGGCGTTTCTCAGTGCCAAATCCCACTTGGACTCTGTGGTGTCTGCAGGTATGGCTGTGGCCTTGCTCAGGAAGGTGACAAGGGCAGTTCCCCACCTCCACTGTGGTTCCACCTTCTCACAGTTGTGGTTGAACCTCACCCCGTTTGACTGAATTGGGTGGCAGTGGATCCCGAAGGTCTCAGGGGCCCACGGCACAAGAGCAGACTGAAAGGCAGGGAGGGACTTAATGCTTAACAAAGCGCTTCCCCGGGCAGCCAGGTTTGAGACAGATCATCCCTGTGGCCGCGACGGTGGAGAGTAATCAAACCAACCCTAAAGACACCTAAAGAGGAAATGATGCGTGCGTGGGTTCCTCTCAGAAGTCAACCCTGCTTCCAGAACGACGCGTGTAAATGTGAGTCTATTTATTCTTTTTTCCTGTAGATGACCAACGTCCTCATAGGAGGCAAATCCACACAGCAGGCACGGAACCTCCACTGTGATCTTATTAGAGGAAATTCGGGGGGAGAAGACAGTTCCTCAGAAAGATGAAAGAGGTCAAAGTGCCTGGTCCATCCCTACCAGTCTGCTTCAAAAGCAAACTGGACTGGTTTAGCTGTCTCTGGCTGGCCACCACTTGCAGACCCCTGCTTCGGCCTCTGCTTTCACAGGGGGTCAGAGAGGAGATTTTGCTGCAAACCTGAAAATGTCACGGCGTGAAAACAAATCCTGCTGGCCCCAGGGGGAGAAGGGAACCGCGCTACGAACGGCCTTGGGGCACCTGTGGGAGCCGGATGGTGGTGGAAGGGACTCAAACTCCTAGAAGTTTCTCTGGAAATTATCAGCCTTATGAAAAATGCAGGCTTTGTCATGAGCATCCTCGCGCGTCTCCCTCGTGCGTCGGTGCTCTTCAGGAGCAGGACACCTTCCCACCTCTCCGCAGCCTCTCTCGCTCTCGCCGAATGCAATTTTCTTCTGTGAATCATCGTTTAAAGCCCAAATGTGGGCAGCTGAAGAGGATCTTATTAAAGTTTCATCACCACAACCATTCCGCTACTGGCAAAAATGAGACCCGGTGACTTGTGGTCGTGTCGCAGCAGAAGCCTTGAAAGCAAAAAGAATGTCCCCAAATACCAGCATGGAAGTTTTGCCTGGTCCGGGGAGGCAAAGGTGATGCGGTGCGGGGTCCTGGTTACTGCTTCCAGCACCAGAACTGCGTGGAGAGGTGGCACACGGTGTGCTGTAGGTCTGTGGAGGGGGAGAAGGGAGTTTTCGCATTTGCTTTGTCCCTTCTTTAATAACCTCTAAGACTCAATTTGTGTTTTCAAGGCTGTGGGGGAGGAGGACCTCGCTGTGATACAAGATTGCCTGTCTCACCGTAACCTGACAGACAACAGCCCTTCCTCTCCCGTGAGGATGCTTTTTGGTGAGTTTCTCTTCCCCATAACCCCATTTTGGGGATGATTTTCACTCCTGCCAACAGCTCAGCGGCAGCACGTCATAGAATCACAGAATCACCTGGTGGGAAGAGACCTTTGAAATCACTGAGTCCCCTCGTCCCCCAGCACTGCCAGGTCCCCCCTGCCCCCTGTCCCCCAGCAGCACCTCCACACGGCTGGGAAACCCCTCCAGGGATGGGGGCTCCACCACTGCCCTGGGCAGCCTGGGCCAAGGCTTCACCTCCCTCTCTGTAAAGTCCCTGCATGTCTCTCCAAGGTGACCGACGGCAGGCACTGAGGGCTTGGAAAGCCCTGTCACTCGGAGCTCAGAGGGAGGAGGGGAGCTGGGGACATGGGGTTTGTTAGTTCTGCAGGGGCTGAAACACTGTTTTGCCTTTCTTGCCCTTTTTTCGCTTTCTTGGGCTCCAAGTCTCTTGTGGCTGCTGCAGGGTCTCAGGGGATTCACAGCCCCGTACGCAAAGCGCTTGGCTGCCTGTAACGAGCACTTACCCGCTCCAGCTTCAGCGATTCGTGTTCCTGGCAATTAATTAGCTCTGCTTTGAGCTTTTGATGTAAATGTCGTATCAGAAAACCTCTTTGGGATAAAATGGGCCGGGGCTATTTTGCAGATTGCTCCATATGCTTCTCCAAGAACCACTTGGGCCAAACCAAAGGACCAGCTTCATCACAGACAGCCTTCAGGCATGAAATAAAACAAGGTTCTTGATGTTTTCCCTGCACAGGAGGAAAAGAAAAAAGCAATGGAGAAGAAAAAATAATCTCAAATCCTCCAATCTGTCTTCCCCAAGCCCTCGCTGCCATGTGTTTATCCGTTGCTGCTCTGTTGCACCTCCTACCCCTTCTTCAAAGAGGTGTTTGCACCGACCTGCACACATGGTACGAGCCTGCAGCTATGTGGGCATCACATCTCTGGTTGGCAGGAAACATCTGAAATCAAGAGAAAATGTCAAGGGTGGCAGCAGGAGCCTGGATCTGTGCACAGGAGAGGCACTGGCCTCGGCGGGTTTACCCTGATGCTGGGTCTACACATAGAAACTATTTATGAAGCATAAAAGAAGCTGCTTCTCCTCTTTCTTGCCTCTGTAAGCAGGGGTCGCTGCTCCCGCTGGTGAGGCTGCAGCAGCTGGGTGAGGTGCGTGGAAGAGACTTTGCCCAAGAAACGTGATGGTTGCTTCTCGACAGGTGGGTCATAGTGCTCCTCCAGCATCTCTTTGCCACTGGGATCACGGCTGTGGGTTGGTCCCTTGGCTTCACAGTTCATGGGGAGGTGGTTGGGGTGGTGTCAGACGCAGGGTGGGATGCATCTGGGGGATGCAGGGCCCACTGGTGGGGCTCAGGGTGCTGGGCTAAGGGATGCCCAAAGCAGGGGATGAGCCAGGAGCCATCCAGAGGAAGCTTGAGGGATCAAACAGGATTTACTGGGACGGTTTGGGGAGCGAAACTGGGCAGGACAGAGGCAGTTCCCACAGAGCACTGGCTCTTGCATGGGGAGAGAGTCTCCTTGGTTTTCCTCCTAACCCACACGGCAACGATGGCAGCAGAAAATCCATCCCCATTTCTGCTCCTGCTTGTCCCAGCTCAGACGAGCAGAGCTGCCTTCCTGGCACAGAAGGTTTTTCAGGCTTTTTCACCATTTTCCCTCCTCCTCAAGGGTGTAGTGGTTGCTGAGTTACAATTCCACTCTCGCAGTGGGCAGGGGGTGGCGTTCGCTGTCCCAGCGACAGTGGCAAGAAGCTGTACATACCAGTACAGCGATGTAGCGATTACTACTGCTCCGAAAAGCGGTGGATGTCACCCAAAAGGGCCATGGACATCAGGTGAACCTCCACTGCCTCCCAAAGAGCCTGAGCGCAGAGGATGTGCTGGAGCCTTTTGTAATTTGGACTTGCCGGTGCTGAGGTCCAGCCCTGCATTAACTTACGGCCATTTGCCCCCCCGGCACCTCCAGTGCCTAAATTACTCCGGCTCTAAAAATACCGTCTAATTAATTGACCTAACTGAGCTCAATTCAGGCTGGTGACATGGCCATGAACTTTCTCGTTGCTTTCAGCTCTGGCAGGAGTGAAAACAGGGGCTTTTGTCAGCTCCCTCCCGAGCAGCCTGTCCACTCCAATCTGCCAGGCGCAGCCAGAGGACACTGGATGATGCTCAGGGCCCAGCTGTCAGCACTGGTGGCCATTTCAGGGACTGTATCGTTATTAAATTACTAAATTACACTGGCCCAACCTCTTGCAATCCATTTTCTCTTGTCAGGGTTGCTAAGGAACTGCCTGTGGACATTGGATGCCGCGATAAGGCGAGTCTCCTCTCTCCACATCTCCTTGCAAGGGTTCACTGGCTATATGCACGAGAAACCCCCTCCCACAGAGGGGCTGAGCCTGCTCAGGCTATAGGTGTGCGTATGTTCATAGATACAGCCCGCGGGCTCAGCGCTGGAGCCGTGTGGTCCGTACGAAACAAGTGATGGGGTCACTCATGCTCCAAAATTGCACCCCCCTTTGCAAACTCCACCAGGATTTGGGAAGCTGGTTTTACGTGCGTTAAAGCCCCAGCTTTCACCTGCCCGGGGCTGGCTGCTCGTAGTGGTGTTGCCAGCTTGGGAGCAGGTTTACCCCGAGAGGTGGCAGCAGCCCCATCGCTGGCCCCATGGCAGGTCAGGTGGGCCCTTGGGGCTCTGAGCCCCCTGCTCTGGGGGCAGATGTCCCTGCTCCCTGCAGGGGCTGCGCTGGAGGAGCTTGGAAGGTCCCTTCACCCCAAACCAGCCTGTGGTTCGACGATGTTTGCTTTCTAAAGCTTTTCTCCAGTGTGTGTTCAGGAATCTTCTGGCTTCACCCTGCTTGGAGCCGCCCCAGCTCCCTGCGCCTGGAAAGCAGCCGGCTCACCGGCAAATCATTCAGCCCTAAAAGTCTCCCCCTCCCGGCAATCGAATAATTTCAAGAAACTCAATTAGAGTGACATGACATTTCCAAGGAAACACCGCGCCGAAGACGCATTCCGGTAATGTTTTGGTCCTTTTGCCAAAGCGGTTGAGATGGCAAATCAATAGTAAACATTTAAGGCTAGATGTATTAAAAAAAAAAATCAAGTTATCAATTTCCCATTATGCCTGAGCTCCCCGAGCACTGATGGGAAATTCAAGCTGCATTTAACACACCTAGCAGAGGACTGAGCAGCTTGATCTCACGTACTTGCCCACAATATTGGTTTTCACGTCTCAAGTCGTCCAGCCGCTTCGCAGATCTGAATTAAGTCACCGGGCTCCCTGGCGAGCTGCTGCTTTGGCCTGCGCCCTAAGCACCGTTTATGGTGAAGAGTCGTGAGCCAAATCACACCCCTGAGAGACTTTGTCCCTCTGCTTTGGTTGCACCTTGACCATGAAACCAGGTGGCCAAATTTCTCCGCCAGACTTGGCTTTGGGATACGTGCACTCCTCACCAAGTGTGGGGCCAAAAGCTGCCAAGAAATTCTGCAGCAGGGAGGTGAAGTCCCACTGAAAGTGATGGCATTGGTCCTAAAAGGAAGAACAAAGGTGAGGTCCCATTTGTTTGGTGTCTGGGAACAATGAGGCCGAAGGAGAAATTCCTCATGTTCCCAGGCAGGTCCCACATCCCCCAGGTCCGTTTGCTCACTGCTGCTGCCTCCAGACCCTCCCCGTGCTGCTGATCCTCAGCTGTAAAAACGCTCTTCATGCAGTGAATGTTGCTTATTGTCCCTTAGACTTGATGTCAACTTAAACACACCTTCCAAGGGATTCAGCAGCCCTCAGCAATGCACCCTCCTCCTCTCTAATGCCCTGGTGCAGCTGATAGCTGGAGCGGGTCAGTGAAATGTGGGGCTGGGCTCCCTGAGGGAGGGATCTCAGGATGCAGAAAGGCTTCCTGCTCTTGGTTGTGGTAAGTAAGTGTCGCTTTGAGTCATTAATGAGCTGGTTGGTGGCAAAGGTCCTCAGGAGGGGATGCTGTTGCACTCTGGATGAGAAAAAGGCTCCTGGGAGCATCTCCATTGTTCTGGTGGAAACCCAGCACTGCAGCACACAGGGAGGGCAGAGACAGGACTTGGAGAGGTTGGGGGATTGGCACACCAGATCCACCCAAGTGGCAGGTCTGTAGGGTGGAGATATGCCCCGTGCATCACCGTGTCACCAGAGATGGTGCATCCACACACAGGCTGGCTTGGTAGGACGAGGCAATAATGAGCACTGTGGGGTTTCCTCTGATGGCAACTCAAAGTCTTTCTTCTTGGGAAAGTCCCCCTCCTTGGGAAAACCTCCCTACCTTGCTGGGCCAAACTCCACAGCCCTGGGCAGGGCTGGCCAGATGCTGGACCCTGGGTGACAGTCAGGGCATCCCAAGAGGAGCCAAGGACGGGGAGGCTGGTTTGTGGGGACATCCAGAACTGGGTCAGAGCAGAGCTGGTCCAAAGCTACTGCAGCCCCATAAATAGATCTATTTCTTGCCACTGCAGTAAAACACCAGGCTCTGAACCGACCTGGCACCCTGGGTTGGGTGGTGGTCACACAAGTATGACAATGTCGTATTTCAGCTGGAGGCCAATGGTGCCTTCACTAGAGGGACGCTGGCACAATGAGCATCACATGAGAGAAAGGGAGATGCTCTGAGGGTTCTCCTCCATATTCTAATGAATAACATTAATGAGCTTTTCCTGTATTAATTACATAGTGAAAACTCTAACACTGTTAAAACATTCACTGGGCTACTGGTCAGTTCTGAGCACTGTCTTCAGACTCTGCCCCCTTTTGCCCATACAGATATTTTCGCTCCAGTCCAGCCGTGGGCTGGTTTCCATCAGGAAGGATCAGCTGGGACCCAAGGGTTTGTGAGGAGAGATGTCCCAAAGCAAATCGACGTGAGTGAACCTTTCTGGAAGTGCATCCCCAGCCTTTCGCGTGGCTGAATTCCCTTTCTCCTCTCTTTTAAGGCTCTGAAATGCTGTTTGCTCTGTGCAGTTGTGGGAGTTCAATGACCAGAGTCTCTTGGCAAGGTCCTGCCTAAATAGAAATATTCACACCAGGGTGAGAAATGAACTTGTGGGGTCGTGCCCTCCGTTAGGTCTCTGTTTTATTTTTGATGATTATGTCAGTGCAATTTAGGAATGAAGGTTTGTCCTGATGGTGGCAAATGCTTTGCTCGCCTGGATGGTCTCAACTCTGCTGGGCTGGTGTGAGACCTGGATTCAAGTCACTCCATGTCTCCTCGGCTGCTGAGGGCCAGAGGCTGCAACACCTGCACAGTCGGGCACCCCGTGAGCTCCCCAGCCCGTCCGGGGCCCTGCAGACATCAGCATCCTGCAGCCTTCCTGGCCAAGTGGCCCCATCACTGTGATTCCAGGGAAACGTGAAAACGCGGGGTGTTTCTCAGAAAAACACCCGTTCCTCCACGCCGTGGCCTCACCTGAAAAAGCATAAACGCTTTTTTTTGGGTGACGCTGCTCCTGCTCTTTTACTCAGCTGGGAACATTTTGTTTCCTTTCCCAGGGAATATTTTTCTTGCCACGACACGATACCTGAATGTTTTTCTTGCCCAAGTACATTTCGATACAGAACATCATTTCAGGAGGGGAGACTGGAAATGTCAGTCGGGAAATGGCACGTGCCTCATTGCCAACACTTACCAATTTCGATTTATTTCTTTCTAGTAAGAGGTTTGAGCTGTGGGGTAATAAAAATCCCCAAAAGCTCTGCTGGCCTCTCCTCGATGCCTAGGACGTGGTGGGCAAGAGGGATCCTTCTTCTAGCTACGCTACCATCAGCAACGATGCAACCCCGAAACCAGGGAAATTTGAGCTCAACCTGACCAAATTGTGGAGAAAACTTCTAATGAACCCCCGTGACTTCCCAACCGACTTCCCAGCAATCCCGCTCCACCACAAAGCCTCGTTCAGCCATTCTGTGCCCACCAAGGGTGTTTGGAGGAGGAAAGGCGATTCCCAACGCAGTCCTTGAAGACACAGTGCAATGTGCATTCTTCAATGAAAATAGTTTTGGCCTATATGGGCAGAAGAGTGACTGTTTCTGGAAGTCTTGGGCGTGTCTACTGGGCACCTGTCATGGCGAGAGGAATCGCGGCTTGCACCCATGGTGTCTCACGTTGCCAGGTGCTTCCCAGGCAAAGGAGTGGGAGCCCAGATGGCAGCACCAAGGTGTTGGGGAGAGCCCTGCCAAGCCATTACCATGAGCAGCAATGACACGGTCACCTGACACACAGCACCTCTGAGAGGTGTCATTTTCAGACATAATTTTTCGACGTCATTTTTCCTACCCGGTTGCAACTCCACAGCAACTTTCCTCACTCATGGAGGGGGTGAAGCCTTTTGCCTCTGCTGTTTCTTTGGCAAATTGCAAATATTTCAGAAGCCTGGAGAGCTTTTCGTGCCGTTGGAGCTGCCGTGACCAATCCCAGGGGCAGCATGCTGTCTCATGGTGTGTGCTTGGAGGAGATACTATTGGACAGGACCCCTCTGTCCAGGGAGAAGCCCAGACCCCTCTTTTCTTCTACCCATACAGTTTGGGATGAGTCCTCTTCACCTGTCCAGGAAATGGTCAAGTGAAGGAGAAGGTGGGACTTGGGACCACAGGGAGTCTAGTGTCAAGCTGACAGGCCATGGGATGGGGCTCAGCCTGCCCAACGGCTCTGACATGGGGAAATAGAATTTCCCACCTTTCTCTCTGCCTTTCTCAAAGGGTTTCTGCTTCCAGGTCAGCTGAGAACTAGAATTACACACAGCAGCATTAACACTTTTATTTTACAAAAATAAACTCCGGGGGTGTGTCGCCTGGTTTTGCACAGTTGTCCTTGAGGCAGGTGGTGCCGTCAAGAGCCTCTGGACATCTCCACTTTCCTGAGCAATCAGATGTTTCCTTCTCTTCATATGACTTTGTTTCCTGCTCATAATTACTGTTTTCCCAACATCTCTTGCCTCTTCACGTTAAATGGTTTTTCTTGCTTGTCCAGTCTTTGAGGTGACCTGGAGACACTTCTCAGAGCTCCGTTCCTCTTTGAAACAAGGCAGTTGCAGCTGATCACCTTCTTCTGACTGGTTTTCGTAAGTGAAGAAAGAGAAAACAAGGGGAATGTTAGATGTTGGCGTCAGCTTGGGCTTCTTCTGGACCTCCCATGCTCACAGTGGCTCAGGAGGTCCCTGATACCTTGGAATTGTCTGTGCCAGGTCATAGAATCATAGAATTGTTTAGGTCAGGAAAGACCTTTAAGATCGTCCAGTCCAACAGTAAACCTGACACTGCCAGGTCCCCCCTGCCCCCTGTCCCTCAGCAGCACCTCCACACGGCTGGGAAACCCCTCCAGGGATGGGGGCTCCACCACTGCCCTGGGCAGCCTGCGACACGCCTGCACAACCCCAACGGGACAGAAACGGCTCCTCAGGGACAGCCTCAACCTCCCCTGGCCCAACGGGGACCCAGAGGGGCTTCCAGGACTGAGTTTTGCCCATTGAGACTTTGGAAGAGGTGTGACCCTAGTGCAGGGGTGTTTGGGACTGCTTATGGTCTAGATCAGGGCATCTCCACCAGCTTCAGGTTCTGCCTGGAGTCCTCAGTAGTTGGAGAACCCAGAGAGGTGCTTGAATGGACCAGTCCACACCTGCATCCCAAGTGGACCTGGCCCGAGGGACCTGATCCAGGGGCTCCTGGGAGGTACTGGCAGGGACCAAAGTGAGCTGGGAGTGTGGGGAAATTAGACCTTGCAAACCAGAGGCGTACCTCCAAGTTCTTGCTTGGTGCTGGTGGGGCACCATGACGCAACGGAGGTGGGTGGATGGTGGATGGGTTTTCCTGGTTGGAGGAAGAGGAGGTTTGGAGGGCTCAGGGGCTGCCTTACCTGCTGAGGTTCTGCACTGCTGCTCACACCTCCACTTGGTTTCAAAGCGGTTGCTGTTCCCTCGGCATCCCCCAAAGAGGAAGGGCCGGCAGGCGTTTGCCTCTGGGTGGTAATACCAGAGCAGGACATAATGCCGGCAGGAGCCCTCGTCCATCGGCTGCAGGCACAGGGCTGCAGGGAAACACCACCACACCACTCGTGTGTTGGACCCAGGCGGGAAAAGGCCACACCCTGCCACCCTGATTCCCCACCAGGAAAATGTGTGGGACCGCTCCAGGGGCTCCCACTGCCCCACAGTCAGCACCTCACCCCAAAGCAATGGGGTTGGCGGAGAAAAGGGGGCAGCAAGGACCAAGGTGGGGCACCTGGCGGTGGATTTCCACAGTGGGATGAGTACGAGGCTCCTTGGTGCTTCACGGCACTGTGTGCCCCTGTGGTGCCCATCATGGTGGTCTCGGCCCTTTGGGTCCTGGTGTGGGGGGTGGGCTTTGCAGGGGC
>NW_010426166.1:37174-37973 GCF_000710305.1 Buceros rhinoceros silvestris | reverse complement strand
GGCGTTGCCTGGGGCACCCTCCGCCTGCATTTTGCTGGTGGGTTTGAACCATGCTGGATCCGATGAAAACACCCTCCAGGTGGTTCACTACCAGCTCAACACCTTGGGGCAAAAGCAGCTGCTTTAAGCCAAGTCCAAACCTGAGTTTCAGCCTCTATCTGCTGGCATGTTAACTCTTTCAGCGCCACGTCCCCTTGATCTGAATGCCAAAACCCACTTCCCACCAGGGAAGTGACTTCTCTAAATGTCACTTAATTCATCGTATTTCACCTGGTAATTGACTGCGGGCTCCTCGGTGCTCATGCTGAGAGGGACCCGTCACCAGCTGCGCCCGGGGAGCTGCTGGGGAAGCAAATGGAAATCACACCTAACGAGGGCACGCAAACAAATTACCCACCATTTAAATAGAGACTGCTGGAGCCTTGCGTGGCTTTCTGCCGGCTAACAAGTTCTGTTAATAAATGTCACGGAGCAATCAGTCCAGGGGAGGGAGAAACCGGCGGCAATAAAACTCTTAATGGTGTTAAACAACCCAGTCAGAAAGGTTGGGCGTTAGTCAGAGAAAGTGGAAGGACTCGCGGTTGTTTGCGGGAGATAAATGTCAGGCTGGAGTTCTGTAAATCTGCGAGCTCTGAAAAGCCGGGAGCGATTGTAATCTGGCAGCAATAACCCTGCGACGGCAGAATCCTGTTAACATTTAGAGCACCTGTCCGCACTCACCGCTTAGCAGAGCGATTTACGAGCCCTCCTGCCTCAGACCTGGGCTGTAATGGGCCTGTCGGCTGGCGACGGCCGCTGC
>NW_010426166.1:17421-37112 GCF_000710305.1 Buceros rhinoceros silvestris | reverse complement strand
GGCGGGCGCCGGCCGCTGCCGTGATTCAATACCCTGCGGTGCATCCCATTGATCAGAAACCGCCCAGATGCCCAGTGTTGCCGTGATACAAAGCGAGTTTAAACCCAGACGGGTGATGCCTTTGACGTACCACGCAGTCATCGGGAGAGCGCCTGGGGGCGGGCAGGAGGAAGGCGCTGAGGGGAGGGGTCCGGTTCTAGGCTTAGCTGGATTTGGGGGATTTGTTTGGTCCCTCACAGATGACACAGCGGAATAACGAAGGTCACCATCAACGGGTTGGACTTGAAACTTTTCCCAGAGCTCTGGGGAAGAGCCCCCGTGGGTAATAAAGGTCAACAGCACGGACTCGTTTTGGGGTGTAAAGTTCTGGAACCTAGGGGTGTCCTGCTCAGTATGAAAGTGCAATGTGATTTTTAAAAAAAAGTATTTCCGGAGTAGAAGGTCTGGTTGGCTAACCCATGTGCTGATTGGCCAGTGGGTGAGCTGGCTGACCAGCTTTTGTGCTGATTGGCCGCTCAGCTGCTGCACGGCCAGTCTGCAGGAAGCTTTACTCCATAGATGCTGGGGGACCAAAGTTTGTGCAGGACCATTGTAGGGGTATGGGGTGTTGCAGACGAGACGGTTCCCTTCTGCTGAGATGCATCTGGCCCTGTGAGTAACGTTTTCACTGATACCATCCCCCTGCCCGTGCCCAATCCTCCGTCTCCTCCTGGTGACAAAATCTGAGCAGACACATCTTAGTTTCTAACTTGCTGAATTGCAAGGAATGAGTCTGAACTCTCCCTCCGTTTGAGTCCTGCCCTGACTTTGAGCACCAGTGCAGAGAGCCCTCCACAAGAAAGCCCATAATCCCCTATTCCCCCCACCCCCAGCCCTTCTGCATCATCTTTTCATTCTCTGTCTCCTGTAAGTCAAGACTCAAAGCCAGTCCCTGATGAGGAGGTCAGAGGGTCCATGGACCCGTGCCATGAATTTGAAGATGGACCTGGAGGAGGGCAGCTCATACGGGTCCTTTTAGGTGAAGTTCATTTCTAGGTTGATGCTAAATTAGGACAGAACTACCCAGAAACCCCTTGGACGAGTCATGTCAAAGACTGCTTGTCACCTCCATCGGCATCCCAGGGGACGGGCAGGCCCATAGGGCCTGGAAAAGCCATGCACAAGCCATCACCCCATGGGGACAGGAGAAGGAGGGTATCAGACTGGTAGCTCTTCTGTGCCAGGGGACCGTATTGGTCATCAGGTCTGCAGGAAGCTGGGCCAAGCATTCCCTCACTGTAACGCTCACTGCAGTGGTTCACAGTCAGAAGAAAGCGTAGATGAGCTGAAATGCAGCTGGAACTGCCCCATCCTGTCTTCTCCCTGGAAAGATGGCCCTCCTCAGCCGGGCATTCATGGATTTCCCTGTATCGACCAGGCTCGTCTCCTGAACTTTCCCACTATGTCCCAATGTATCCCAAGGTAGTCCTGGAGTCTCCTGGGGAACGACCCCATTGGCTGTGCCTACAGAGTGGGCCATGAACCTGCAGCCCATGGGCAAGTAGCAGGACATAGTTCCCCTCCCTATAGCTGAGTAGTTGTCATCCCTCCAAATGATGGTTGTACCTTGGCTGCCTGGTGCTGCTCAAGATCCTACTGGGAGTCCGATAATGCCTAAAAGCGTGGCCAGTCTTGGATCACGCTCTTGCCCTGCCCACTTGCCTGGTGGGGAGGTAGACGCAGTGTGAGGAGGCCTCACAAACTCACCGGTGTTTGTGTACAGACAAGTCTGTATTACGTGTGTCTTCAGGACAGGACTGTGGCCCTTCTCTCTCCTCCTCTCTTGGGCAACACGAAGGGACAGAAACAGAGCCGGTTGTTTTCCCGTTAGCTGTCATCAGTAGTTTTACCTACTAGAGGGTTCATGAGGCCCTCGGCAGAAATAGTCTGCAATAGCTCGAGTGTTTGGTCTCAGAGATGTGATTTCTGGCTAGTAAGAAGCTTTACTAGAAGTTGTAAAGGATGTGGTGGGGAGAGGAGGACACAGTCAGCCTGAAAACAGCTGCCTCCTTCCAGCCTTTCGAAATGTGTCCTTTTGAAGGTGGTGACCACTGAGGCCACGCATATTTGGCTTTTTTCGTCACCCACTGCCCCTTTCCAGGGACATCAGCTCACCTCATCTCTGAGCCACAGACCAGCCCTTTTCAGCACGGGGGCATCGCGGCGTGGGAGCCCCCACTGGAAATCCCATCACTGCCTTATTTCTGCCCAGTCCCAGGGAAGGGGCTTTAGCACTTAGGCTCCACAAGATACTGGGGACCACTGTTGGAAAGACAGAAAACCTGCAGCCACGCAGCTGCGCTTACCTGCAATACGTGAAGGTGGCTCCAAGGGCTTCACCGAAGTCTCCAGCGTGGTCATGCCCTGGGTTGCGTTAAGCATTTCTTCCCGGCTTTCACCACCCCTTCTGGTGTGTCCCCGAGGCTGAAAATACTCTTGGAGCTGCCTATTGATTTCAGCTGCCTCCAGACCTGTGATTTAATCACTGGGTCATGAGGATGAAATCCACTGCCAGAGTTTGACAGCCACCATGCTTCAATAAACGGTTGTAGCTCAAGAGAGTTGCTGCTGCTGCACAAGGTAGTGTGGGAGACAAGGCACCACACTGGCCAAAGCCTACAGGCCTCTGGGGTATGTGGTCAAGGTAGGAAACCTTGTGTGATTTCCAAATCACACATGCCCCAGAGAAAGGCAAGCAGTTAAGGAGAAGTTGCACTGTCTGGTGAGTTCTCAAGGAAGGGAGCAGGGGAAATGCTAAACTTATTCACCATAAAAACCGGTTTTGAAGAAGGGCTTCCTTGGGATCTCCGTGCCTGCATGGACATGTTCCCAGTGTCAGCTGGGCCGGAGTTGTAGTCAAAACTACATGAATAATTGGCTGCTGCTGGACCAGCGTCTCCATGAGGTAGGTGCCCTGAATTGCTGAGCACTGCGTCTCCTCAGCTCAGACTGGCTGCCAAAAGGCTGGGACTCTGCAGAAGGGCTTAGCTGAGCTAAGCCCAGCCGTGTGTCTGGTGGTGTGTGAGTCTGTGGCGCCACCATTCTTCATAGCGGCTATGTCTGGTGTCCAGTGTGATCTGGACCAGGCTGGCAGCCACATTAGTGGAGCAGATATTTTAGGAATTCTGGTTTGATGGCAGATGTACAGAGTTTGCAGGCAGAGGACAGCAGATCTAGTCGAGCCTGGCTGTGCAAAGCTAACCCCAAAGCCTGTTTTGAAGCAGACTGACTCCACCCCAGACTGATGCTCTGTGGTCTGACCATTGTGGGTTTGACCCAGCTTTGCTTTCCGTTGCTAACTTCCTGTGTCATCTAAGTGGTGGATGAGGAACGGAGAGGGTGCTCCTGGTCGAGGGATCAACCAGCCAGACAACAGGAAGGGCTCGTGGGTAACCCCGGAGCAAAACACGTGAAGGAAAAACACTTCAGTGAGTGTTGTCCTTTGCAGGAGTGTGGAGGCTGCTGAGTCCACGAGCACTCACTGTGCAGGGTTTGTTTGCTCTGGTTTATCTACAGCACAGAAGCAAACGGAGGCTGGGGCAAGGGCAGGAGCCCAGGTGTGGGACCGTGGATGGGCCTCAGAGAATTGAGTTAAATTGCTGCTCCCAAGCTCCTCCTTTGGCTATTCCTGTTTCAAAACAAGCTGCGGTGAGGGGCCCTTCCGGGTCTAATGATGGCCTTGAAACATAGTAGGAAACATTCAGGTTAGATGGGATGTCCCAGGGCAACTGAGGCATCAAAGCTGGGTTGACAGATACAACACAGACCTAGGAGACGCCTGTGCCCATAGAGAGGACCCAGCAGGATACACGATCTGGCAACTAGGTCAACACCCAGGGATGAGGATCAGATTCAGAG
Source organism: Buceros rhinoceros silvestris (assembly GCF_000710305.1). Classification (NCBI taxonomy): domain Eukaryota; kingdom Metazoa; phylum Chordata; class Aves; order Bucerotiformes; family Bucerotidae; genus Buceros; species Buceros rhinoceros. The sequence continues at coordinate 33,215 of NW_010426166.1, read as the reverse complement.
TTGGAAACTTTCCCCTAGGTGCCTGCATGTGAGCTGAGTGTCTTCAAAACCTACTGCGGCCACCTGAGATCCAGAACCTGGTTCAGTATCTCCCACAGAAAAAACAGGCCATGAATCACTTGCCCACATGTGGGCAAAGACATGGAGGAAGAAGCATCTCTGAAGCACAGAGGATGAGCCCCTCTCTGAACATGGGGGTCTACCTTGGGGATGGCCAGATATCATGGACCTTATGGACTAGGTCTCCACAGTGGGAGCTTTAAGGATGAATAGACACCTGCACCGTAGGCACCTCACTGGAGCTTATCATGGTGGTGGTTTGGGATGGTGGAGCAACAGGATCTATTTCGTGGGCAGGGAGAGGTGTTCCCGAGGCTGCGGCTTTTAAAGCCGGGTGTCAGGAAGAGCTTTGGTCCTGTCTTGCAGTAGAGTGTGGAAGCAGGAGACCTTCTGGTGTCCCTCTCAAACCTGTTTTCTTGGGTTCCTCACAAGAAATATAGCCCTGTACCCTCAGTCAGGGTCTAAAAGCCACTGGTGATCCAGGGTCATATTCTGCACTGGATCACAGAAAAAAAGCACCTATTCTTAGCTGCACCTTTTCACTTGCAGTGTCAGGTTGGGTTGGGGCAAGGAGAACATCCTTTACTCTCCTGCATGAATTCACGTGCTTTTCCGTGACGATACAGGCAGCCTTACCCCTTTCCATGGGCATCCTTCCCCCTTCACCTCCACAATCTGCAAACACAAGACAGACAGGAGATAGTTTCTTTGCTACTTCCTTTTTTCCCTGTATAAATAAGATTTTTCATCAAAAAATCACACCCTTTCATGGACTAGTTTTTCACCCTTTCATCTCCAAGCAGAAACAAGCGTGACTCCAGCTTAACAGCTGAAGCATCTTGGCAAGTCTTGGTGGTGAACCCAAACCCTCCTTGACCGTAGGCAGACCCCAGGGAGTGGGGCGGGAGTGGGGCAGCTCGCTGCTGGCCCCCAGGGAGCTGGACCTCTGCAGGGGAAGGAAAGCGAGATCCCAAAACCCGATGACGTTGCAGTGTTGAGATTCTGGGGTAAAAACGTCCCCAGATGTGGTGGGTTTTGTTACTGTTGTGGCTCTGGTTGGCAGATTTTCACTGCTGGAGAGGAGAGGTCTGTGTGTCAAGAAGTGCTGCGAAGCAGACAGGAATTAAAAAGTTGTTATTAGGCGAAATGTGGCTCCAAATTTCTCCTCGTCACCCAGTGCCTCTCGCCAATCAGCAGGGAAACGGAGATGACCAGGGAAAAGCTTTGCTGACAAAACCGTGGGGAAAGAAATGGGGGGAAAGAAATGGGGAGAGAGAAGGTTTAAAGGGAAGAAATTAAGAGTTTGAGGAGGAGGTCAGGACTACGGCAGAGACCTCGCGGCCCAGAAGCTCGTGCTCGTCTCCGAGCGTGGCGAGGCGACACGTCTCCACTTGCTGCTAATGGGGTGATATTTGCTTTGCCGAGCCAGCGTGTGCTGGCACTCAGATTGCTCCAATTTAGCTGCTGGCAGGTGTCAGAGCGGTGGCCCCAAGTGTGGCTCGCTGGCGGACTTACCGCATCTGCCTCTCATTTCGCTCCTGACCACCTCCTTCACCTCTTCCTCCTGTGCCACCGGGGGAAAGCAGAGGTTAGCAGTGATTTTCTATTCGGACACCATCTCCCTCCACGCTGTGTCCCATCCCAACTCTGCTTGCCCCACTGCAGGTGGTGTCGGAAACCACCTCAGCTTGGGTATGGCCGAGATCAGAGACGCACATTTGGTGTCACACTGTCCTTGGTTCAAGATTTGTGGCCTCACCAGGGAAATGATTCCCTCTGCAGATTCATGGCCTTCCTGCAGCCAGCGCCTCTTGCCACGAGGAGCTGGGATGCCCAGCCCAATGTGAGGACCATGGCACACCTCAGTCCCCCACTCACTGGCTTTCCAGTGAGTGTCCCCACCCTTTCGGCACCGTCCCCGAAGCCACGGTCTCTCACTTCCTTACTTCATCAAGCCACCTGTATCCATGCAAAGGGGCTACTCAAATTATACGGCAGGTTTGACCCCTGGAAGTGGGCTGTAGCACTAGATTTAGATGAGATGGAGCTGCACCTCATCTTGCCCTTTTCTGCCTCTTTACCAGCTAACGCCGTTCCCCACAGGATGGTCTCACCTCATGGATTTTGAGTCTACTCCTGCACCCTTGGGCCAGCCAACGGCCACTGTTTCAGTTGAACATCTTCCACGTGTGATGGTTGGTCCTGCTGCTCTTCTCGTGGTCACTGCCTCTGTCCTTGGTGGGGATGACTAATTTTGGGGCACTTTCTACATTGGGAGGTGGGTTCTTCAGCAGCCCACACACAGGGCATCCTTACCCATAACACCCACGCTAACACTAACCCTGCCTGGCCTCCGCACTGGAAAGATGACAGTACTGTGTCCTATCAGTCAGGTGGCAAAAAACACACTTGCTCAGGCAACAGGCAGGAGACCCTAATGTTAGGGGAGCTGCAACGTGGATGGGTCATGCACTCCTTCTTCTTCAGGGTTTAAAAACCCAGAGCAGCAGCTTTTGCAGTAATTAGTAATCAGTTTCCCTGGGCCACTGGCACTGATCCTACCTGCCAAGCATGAGTTTAACGTGTCGTGGGGAGGGTGGGAGAGGGGAAATATGCCTTGGGCTCTGGGTTGGCATCCTACAGCCCAGCACTGCTCCCAGCCCAGCCTTTGCTCACCTGACATCTCCGGGTAATAGCCAGCACTCTCATTTCCCAGATATTCTCTGAATAAACCTGTTTCTCAGCATCTCCCTCCTCCCCTACACCTCTTAGGTGCAGTTTGCCCTATTTTCTCTATTCAGGTCCATGTAATAGGATGTGATCTCGCGCTGAAGTACTCACAGAAAGACCAGGATCTCCTTTTTCTCCTTTCTGGCCAGCTGGGCCATTTTCACCCTGTTAAAAACACTTAAGTCATTACAAAAGCTCAGTAGATTGACCATTAAATGATCCTAGAATAAGTGCACCTTAGAGAGGAAAGGATACGCTGGGAAGGGAGATGGGGGAAGAGGCTCACGTGTTTTCCTATAAATTTTGGGGCTATCTGTGAGTAGCTCATTGAGCAGAAAGGACCAGCCTCATCTACACGCAAGGAAACAAGAACGAAAGTGTCTATCATCAGAGCTGGGTGCAGGCTCCCAGATTTTTTGGGAGCTCTGCTCTCTCTATCCAAGCAATAAGGATGTGAACAGCTTCAGTTTAAGTCAGGTTTCTTTGTAAGGGGTCACAAAGGCTGAGGGGGAGGCGTGGAGAGGAACTGGCCTCCAGAGAACCTTTGGAAAGACCAGCCAGAAGGTTGCAACTGGCGTTGCAATCCCAGTGCTGAAAAGATGAAACGCAGGGGGATGCTGAGGTTTGCCCACAGGGCTTTCTGCCTCCTAGGAGAAAACTCCTCGAAGAATTTTCCACTGAAAACTGGATTTGTTGATTAAAAATACTTAAAAGTATTAAAGGAAAAGGAGTGCGGGAAGAGCGATCTAACTTAAAGCTGCCGTGGCCCTTTTTCTCCACCCGTGCTGACTTACAGGGGCTGGCGTGTGAGGAGAAATCGCATTACCCTCCTCCATGGAGCTAATGCGATGCCACCTCCTGATGCAAAAAGCCCTTGAGTCCGTGTTGGCAGGACCTGCAGTGTGTAGGGACTGACCTGGAACATGGGTTGTGGTTTGTATTCTCTGATGTGTGTTCAAAGGCTGAGCATTGCCCGCCTCTATTGAGTATTGGTTTACTCCTGGTCCACCATGGTGAGCACAGCTGAAGATGTGCCGGCCCAGAATACAATGTTTTCCCAAAGAAGACTTAATATGAAGCAGCTGGCAGCCCACGGGGCTCACAGCAGTTGTCCCAGCTGGAGATGCCCTCAGACAGGAGTGCAGGCAGCATTGCCCGTGTCCAGTGCCTGGTGCTTGGGAGTAAAGCACCCTGTGTTCTTGTTGCAAAATTTGGAAAGCCAAGAATTGCGACTGGAACAGCCCCAACGCAGAGCTCTGGTGAGGAATCTCACTGGAAGGCAAAACTTGTTCGTGCCCATACTGACCACTTCTCCTTTTTGCCCGTCCATGCCTGGGTGTCCCTTGAGGCAGAGCTGAGTTTTCCCTCTTTTCCCTGGTGGACCCTAGGGAGGAAGAGGAGAGCTCAGTTAGCAGTGCCTGGGCAACCACCAGAGATATTCCACACCACTGGTTGGGTTTTTCTCCTAAAAACCCCGAAACTCCTAAAAAACTTTTTTTCTCTCTGTGCATCAGTAGGAAACACAGAACCCCAGGTTGGGAGAGACTTCAAGGACCATCTGGTCCACCCTTCCTTGGTAAAAGCCTGGTCGAGACAAGCTGGCCCAGACCCTGTCCAGCCGAATCTTAAAACTGCCCGATGCTGGGGACTCCAGGTCTTCCCTGGGGAGATTACTCCAGTGGGTGATTGCTTTCATTGTGAAAAATGTTCATCCTTTGTCCGACGGGAATCTCCCCAGCCGTTACCTCTCATCTTCCACGTGACTCCTTGTACAAAGGGTGTCCCCATGCTCTTTGTTGCCACCCTTTAAGCACTGGGACATGGGGAGAAGGTCTCCCCAGGCATTCTTTTCTCCAGGCTGAGCAAACCCAGTCGTCTCAGCCTTCCCCAGTCCTTGCATCATCTTTGTGGCCCTTCTCTGGACCCTCTCCAGCCTGTCCACCACTTTTTTGTATAGCAAGAAGATATTCGGAGCCCTCTGGACCTCAGATGCTCCCCAGGCAGATCGTGATGGGTCAGGGCTCTCTCTGCAGGAGGGGTTTCCTATGGCCCCTCCCTGCAAAAGGGATGGATGCTGCAAGGGCAGAAGGCAGTATTCTCCCTCTGATACTTTGTCTGTCCTGGAACTAATTTAAGAATCAGAGTCTCAGCAGGAGGAGAAGGACTTGCAGATGGAGATAATACCCTCTCACATTAGAAATGAGTGTGGCCTCGCTGCGGCAGTTTGGACCCTGGGTCTTTCTCTTTTTAATTTAGGGAAAAGGCAAGAAGCAGTGGTGGGTGTCAAAAGTGGCATCTCACAGTCTCTCTGTAATCAGCATCCCGACAAAAGCCATTCATTATTTCTCACCCGGCTTTCTGAGCATGCAGTGCTCGTAACTGCTAATAGAAAAACTTCCAGCCTTTTTAAACATACATGAGGAGATCCTGTACTTCTGGCTCCTTCCTCCCTTCTGTGATCCTTTTGATACATTTTTCATGGCAAGGTACAGCCCGGGGAGGAAGGGAGAGAAAAGTAATATTGCTGCTATGGTCTGAAGCTGGACCTGGTCTATTTTTTACTGTCCTGGAAGGGTCTTTCTACACCTGCAGCCCTTTAGGGGAAGGCTTGGGTGAAGCAGTGAAGCGAAGCACTGGGTGGATTCAGCTGTGGCTAGAGGCTGCTGAACAATGCTGGAGGCCCAGAGCATCCTCTCTGCCTTGGTACCACAGAGCAGATCACTCTAGGTCATCTTTATTTGATGGCATCTCAGGATACAACGGAGAGTTTCAGTTTGAGCATCAGTGCAACATGGACCTTGCTGCATCATCTGCATGTCCGCTTCCTTAATCTCTTCTTCCCTAAGACCTGAAACTCAGTGTTGGGGATTGTTTGTTTTGTGGCTCCAAAGAGCAGGGAATAGGCTCTCCCAACATGGGATGCTCTTCCCTGTATGGGAGAAAATCAAGTTAGGTATCAATAAAACCTACACAGACACCTTTATACCACCCAAGTCAGGAGTCCTGCAAGGGGCTCTGGGACAGGTAGACCTTTGAGACCCAGAAGAGCTGATCTAATGAGGTCCTGACTTATTCAGACTTCCACACAAAATCGGATCTGAATTGTCCCAACATCTATCCTCAAAAGCCAAAGCGGTTTTCGCTGGTGGATCTTGACCAGCACAGCGCCGGATTGTCAGACGCAGCTACACACCGGCTACGTTCTCCATGCTTGAGTGTGCTTCTCACTTGGTGAAGGATAATCCCTGGCGACGGGGTTTGGGTTATTTGGATGAAATAATTCAGCAGGGCATAACTGATGAAAGAAGAAAATCCTGCCAGAGTCTCTACCTGCTGTCAAAGCAGCAGCACAATCTAATTCCCACGTAGCAGAAAACTCAAGTATTTTACAAACCGTATGTGCGCAGCCTCTACGTACACATCCACACAGAGGAGGATTTAATCCTCACGCGTTCAAACGGCCTGTGGATACAGCCCTGGCTCCATCCCAGGTCAGGTTGGCCCTTGGGGCTCTGAGCCCCCTGCTCTGGGGGCAGGTGTCCCTGCTCCCTGCAGGGGTTGGGCTGGAGGAGCTTGGAATGTCTCTTCAACCCAAACCATTCTCTGATTCTCTGATTCTGTAACAGTTGGTCTTTCCAGTAGTTGCCCAACTCCAGCTTTTCTTTTGTTTTCAGGTCTTTAATTTAGGTATTCTCTTGTCCGAGCCTGAAACTCAGCCAGTTCCACCAGCACAATTGAGAAGGATATTTTCATTTCCAGCCCTCTTTGACTTGTAAAGCTCTTCATTACTTCATGGATGCTGCCTAAGGGTGGGTGATTAAGATTAATCTCTAGCATCGTCCCTCCGCATTCTGTTGGCAGCAGCAAGACACTCTGAATCTATTACCATAGAATCTGGGGGCAGCGTGTTCCTGCTCATAAACACTATTAGCCCGTCTCATTTCCGAGACTTTTTGTTACATTTCAAAAGGTGCCCAGCATGTCTTGCATGCAAAAATACTTATTAAACGTGGCCCACAAATGGGGTCTGAAAGCCACCAGCTCATTCCAGAACCTTGGCATCCCGCTCCCCAGATAATTAGCAGCAGGAGGGGTGCACTTGATGCCCTGCTAGCTTCAAATTATCAGCTTTCCTTTCTTCACCGAGAGGTCACATCTTACACTGCAGAGAGGAAAAGAAGAGAGGAAAAGGGAAAAAAAACCTCTGGTGATAAATGCACCAGGAGATGAAGTTGAGCAAGACCCCACAGAAAGACAGTAGACTTTGCAGCCAGCTCAACATGGCAGACCTCAGGTGCCAGCTTTTAAGAGGGAAGGGATGTATGTGTACCTGATGACATGTGAGGACAGCTCTGGGGTGCTATGTCATGTGAGATGTAAGGCGCAGATGTCACCAGCGTGCAGGACATGCTACAGACCACTTGCTGCTCACCTGTGGCCCCGGTTCACCCTGTGGCCCTTGAGGTCCATCTGGTCCAGCAACTCCCATCTTCCCAGGCCATCCCATTCGTCCTTTGAAGCCTCCCAAGCCAGGAACTCCCTTGGCTCCCTGGGAATCACCAACAGAGCACTTCAAGCACAGGTTTAGCGATGGGCCAGTCAAATGTTACCCAAATACTTCCACGCCATTGGCAATGAGGAGAAACCGTTTACATTCGACTTTGTCTGCTTTTGCGCTGTTGAGAGCATCACAAAGTGGGTGTTTGTGGGAGTGGAGAAGAACAGGAGAGGAAGGGAGGGATGTTTCCCCAGAAATAATCCTCCAGCCTCCAGCCATTCGCAGCTCCGAGACTTAGCGAGCTTGTCTTGCTTGACAAGAGAAGAACCCTTAGTCATCTGACATAGACGACCGTCAGAGGATGAGGACAGAAGAACTGTTGTCTATAAAGCCACAAATTCTTTAAGATCCTAAATCAGCTGGACACCAGGTGGTGGATCTCATTGAGAAGGGCCCGAGGGGCTGGAAAATGCCAAAAGACTTGATGGAGGCTGCTGGGATTATCATGTGTCTTTTTTTTTTGTCTTTTTTTTTTTTTTTTAAACAAAGCAGTTACTGGTTTAACCGAAAGCCCATTCTTTCCTTCCATGGAAACGTACAAATTTAAGACTTGGTCTTTTGGGGAAGAAACTGGAAAATTAAGCAATTCTGAGAAGGAAGATAGATGGGGAGTGATTTAGGTGGTGACTCCTCAGCTTGCTGAGAGCAGAGCCTGGGAGCTGATCAGCTTGGAGACCTTTCCCACTCCCATGTCCAAGGAGGCAACAGCATTATCCACTTTTTCTGCCCCAGAGCATCTCAGGCCCCCTTTACCCTGGGCATGGTAACGGAATAAACTCTGACAGTTAAGCCCATTTCAAGGGTTTGGGTGGATTTTCCTCATACTAAGCAGGCTCTCTCCTGGGGTTTTGTACATCGGCAGAGGGTGAATTTCAGGAGACCTCCCTCTCCTACCCTTTCCAGCTGCAGTCCCAGCCCTAGTGCTCCAGACAGTTGACATTTGCCCACTGGAAAGGGTACGTATGATGTAGAAAATGTACAATTTTGTTAACTGAACCTGATGGATGTGGGATTTATTCTTTTATAACTGGCGCTCGATGCGGTCTGGTGAGTACCAACCTTTTCTCCTTTCTCCCCAGGAACCCCTGAGGCACCGTCGTTCCCTGATGCTCCCTGCTCACCCTGGAAGGAGCCGAGATAAGATCATGGACAATGTGGACTTGGCAAGGTTGCAGTTTGCTGAATGAACTGGATTTCTCCACATCACAATGTTATTTACTAAGAGCGACCCAGCAGGGTCTCGGCCTGCTCATTGGTCACGCTCAAGGAGGCTGAAAGAAATCTCATTGAAAAGAGACTTCCATTACTTCACCCATGCTATAGTGCCTGTGGAGCATCAGGGTTGCGGTGGGTGAACCCGGCTGAGTCTTGCAGAGGTGAGTGAAGGGGTCCCCACCCCAGTGTCCAAGCATCTTCACCCAGCTCTATGCTGGTTTATGGGAACAGATTCAGAATAAACCCATTTGTGCCCTTTGAAAGAAATAAGCCTGTTGCAGAGGTGGATTTGCAACATCTGCAAAACTTTTTGTAAATCTCTTACGTGTAGGCAGAGGCTTAATTTAGATGCTCACCTTTGGTCCACGTGGTCCATCCAATCCCGGGATCCCTGGTTTTCCAGGACTGCCAATTTCTCCCTGCGGATGAAAAAGCAGTGAATGGGCTGTAAGGACAAAGAACCCCTAAACCATCGGGGAAAGTGGCTCTGAAAGGGCAAGGTAAGCAGAACCTGGGGCGGGCGGAACATGATGACCCTCCTGGTAACAGAAAACCCAACGATAGGTAAGGTCTTACTTCAGACCAGTGTCAGTTTTAGACTGGCCCGACTCCAAGTCCACCTACATGCAGGTAGGTGGGAAATGCGCTGAACTTCTTCATTTACCCAACAGCCCAAGGCTTATAAAGGAAGATATTCATAACAACAACAATAACACCACCACATCCCATTGGCTCAGCTATCAACAGCTCCCTTACTTCCTATCAAGCTGTTCAAAACCCTTCATAAAAAGACCATTAAGGGTCATTATCTGTGTTTATAGAGGAAGGACTAATGGTGCTGACAGGCGGAGCGATGTGCCCGGCAGTAATTGCCAATCGAGTCCAGGCAGTTGCTAAGCCACAGGTCAGGAGGGGATTTGGGCAGGGTCGGTTTGGTTTTTTTCACCCCAGGTTATCATAAAGCTCCTTGCAAGCCTTAAACCCTCCCCATCGATGCTCTGCACGGCCATGTTGCTCATGCTGCAGCCTGCAGCCCTGTGCAACCAAGAGGGTCGTCTTCTGCTAGAGTTAGGGTGGCTTCTTCGTGCGTGATGCTATCCTGGGGGTGAGTGGGAAACGCTGCTGGAAATGGGGCAACCCGAGCAGGATGGAAAGCTGGGCTTAGCTCACCTTGATGCCTTTGGCTCCAGAAGAGCCGATGTGTCCTGGAAGCCCTCGTAAGCCCTGAGGATAAAGCAGACAAATGTTAAATCAAGGCAAGGGCAGGAAGCAGGAACTCTGTGTGCGGAGGGCTAACCCCTGCAGGCTCTTCCCTTGCTCACAGCATCCTTCCCCATGGACCTCGCTGCAGCACGGAGCCTGAGCTCTCTTCCCTGCTTGTCCCAAACCTTATTTCACAGAATCACAGAGTGGCTGAAGTCGAAAGGGAGCTCTGTCTAACTCCCCTGCTCAAGCAGGGCCATCGAGAGCTGGTTGACCAGGACCATGTTCAGACAGCTTTTTTGACTATCATCCAAGGATGGAGATTTCACAGGATGTGGCCCATCTCTTACCTTTGTTCCTTTCTGCCCAATGTCACCAACAGTCCCAGGATCACCTTTCCCTCCCTGTATAAAAGAAAAGACAAATGCGTCACACACAGCCTGACAGGTAAAGAAAACATCACCTTCCATCTATCTGCTTTCCACCACCAGAGGATCCTTGAAAACGTGCAGATCTTGGTCACTTTGTTGGTAGAAATGCAGCCAGCTCTGGGACGGGATAGGGAACAACCCTGCAGAAGATGGGTGACTGGCATAGCTGACAGTGAAGTGGGACAAAATGCTCTGTGGAGTCACCACGGGGTCTGTAGCTTACGCTGGGCAGCGTTTGGAAAACGACCCTTGAGGGCCTGTGTGTGGAGGGAACGTTACTGAGGTTTTGGGAGCTAATGGAGTGGCAACAATCACAAGGACCTGCACCTTGGAGGTGTTAGCTGGTCTCCCTCAGCTATTTTGTTGGTCACTGCCCCTGGAAATTGAGTCTGTCATTCAAAGTCTGGATCCTTCAGGCACTTTCTGAACAATCTAGAGGATGTTCATTGATTTCAGTGAGGTTCTTCCTTTCCTGCTTCCTCCCAAAATCTTCTACTGGTTTGGTTTTTTGTTTTTTTTTTTTTTCTCTCAAGGGAAAACAAAAGAGAAAATCCACCAGCAGATTTCAGCTTGTTTCCAGAAAGTGCAATGTTCCCACGCGGCATCACTTCGGAGATGTGTTTTCAGTAGTAAGGAGCCAAAGTCCCATCTGTGGGGGCAAGGGAGGAATCTGTCATGACAGAGAACCAGCTTGTCCCAGAAAAGTGAGGTCCATAAGGGCTTTAGCAATTGACTGCTTCGTTCTCAGCTCTCTCCATCAGGCAGGTCAGCATCGAGGAGAACTAGACTTGGTACACGAAGGAACTTGAAATCTGGGCCTTGGTAAGTAATGAAGGAAAACTCATGTTGAAAAACACGGGGAAATTCAGAGGTCTATTGCTAGAGACACGGACAGATTCCCTGCTGGCATCCAGGAGATGGGTCCTCCTAAAAATCAGCCCAGGACGTGCATGACAGACTTCTTCAGGAGGTTTAGGGAGTGATTTCATCTTGCTTTTGGAAAGACTCACCATGAGCAAGAACCTGACTCCAGTAATGAGGCATGTAGGGTGTGGGAAGAGAAAAACTTGGGGTCAATAAAGGCACCTTTCTACTTGCCAAACGAACCTTTCCTGCTACTCACCGGCTTCCCCTTCTGCCCTTGAAGACCTCTGTCGCCTTTGGCTCCCTTGTTTCCATTCTTCCCATTAAGACCTGCCACACCCTGCCAGAAGAAGGAGAAAAATCAATTTCTGTGTGAGCTCCTGCAGGGAAGGAGGCTCAGGACAGTCATCAAGATGGAAACCCAGCAGTAAGAGCCTGGGTTGTGTGTTCGCACAGTCTGAGGTTGGAAGCTACCCCAGTACTAGCACCAAGACCTGAGGCTGGGATTTAGCACCCATTCCTCAGGGTTGTAAGCCACTAGCAACTGCAACCTGTGAGTTCATTGAGTTATAACTCCATCCTGGGAAATAGAGGCAGCTGAAGAGTAGTCCGGGGCCGAGAAAATTTAGATAGTGACGGCAGTGGTTGAAAATAGGAGCAAGGGCATCACTCAGGCAGCACGACATCCTGAGGAACTTAGAGGGAATGCCGGGTCTGCAGCTTCAGGCCCAGTCGAGGTGCTGGAAAGCAGCGCTGGGTGGTGAAATTTGGTTTGGCGAATGAGCAGAGCCAGGTGTGGGGTTGCTCACAGCTGCACTTCAGAGAAGTTCATAGAATCACAGCATCGTTTTGGTTGGAAAAGCCCTTTAACCCCAGCACCACCAGGTCCCCCCTGCCCCCTGTCCCTCAGCAGCACCTCCACACGGCTGGGAAACCCCTCCAGGGATGGGGGCTCCACCACTGCCCTGGGCAGCCTGCCACACGCCTGCACAACCCCAACGGGACAGAAACGGCTCCTCAGGGACAGCCTCAACCTCCCCGCGAGCAGCTGGAGGCCAGTTCCTCCCAGCTGGGGAGTGGAGAGCCTAAAGATAGACCCTCATCCAGCGCAGAGTTGTGGGCAGTGATGGGCAGAGGTGCTCCTCTGAGAAGACACCTTTTTGCTGCGCTGTGGAGGTACTCAGCTTGTGGAGCTGTTTTGCGGCTCAGGTCACGTGGGACATTAGAGCCTCCTCCAGCAGTGAGGCCTCTTTCCATGGGGTCTCCCACTGTTCCAGTAGCAAAATAAAAGCTACTGGAAATGCCCTTTGGTTTGTCTGCGTTTTGCAAGGTTGCCCCAGTCTACTCAACCATTCCGGCCAGTTCTGATGGTGGTTTTCAGAACCTGGGTGTGAGATGAAATTGGATTTATCCCCACTTGAGACACTGATTGCACAGGGCTCAGCTCACTCAGAGGAGAATGAATTGGCTGTTTAAGCAGATCAGGGGATGAACCAGTGGCATTCTCTACTCGGAATTAATTTGTGGTAGGTTATTGAAAGGAAACACTTTTATTTAGAAAAAAAAAACGAAACAAATCAGCCACCGGATTTGTATGCCAAGCAGACTCATCACCTCTCCGGTTATTCCTCCTCTCAGTGATGAACAAACGCTGTAAACTTGGTGACAAGCAAACATCCCACAGACACACAGGTGGGACAGTGCTGTCCCTGGCAGCGGGTCAGACTGTGAGACCAGACCCACTACCTTGTCATTCCAGGTATGAAAATCCAGCTCCTCCTCTGAGGAACACGTTGCTTCTTCAAACCCCTCCCCAAGCCTCAGCCCGTTTTACATTTCAGGGGAGGAGGAGTAGTTGTGAGCCGAGCGGGTGCTCCTCCATGAGTCTGCAGGTCACATCTGGATGAGGTGAAGTCCACGCTGCTCAAGCACTGCCTACGCTACAGGCACAAACATCTCATGCAAGCTCTTTATTTACTAGTAACTATTTACTGACCTGATCAATACGCAGTTCCCTATGAGGAAGTAAATGGACCATGAGCCCCCGGCTAGCTCGGGTTCCTCTGTTTGCCAGGACAGATTGCTTGCCTGGAGGGTAATAAACCTCCTGGTTCGACGGTTAAACCTCCGAAGCCCAGGCACCAAGCGCCTGATGCTTTGGAGGTAGCTTTGAACCGGGTACCACGTGCCCAGATTTACACGCTTGTATCTGAAGGGTTGGGCTACAAAGGTTATTCCTGAGCACTCCTGATCCTGAAGGAACCTGACGCTCGTTAGAGATTTCCCAATTAGCTTGGCTATTTCCCTTAGTTGTCCCTAGTGTCTCCTGTGTTACGGACAGATCTGTCCATGTTTTCCTGTGCTTCCCCACCCACCCGCGTCCAACTCTCATCTCTTCTGCCTGCCTTAGAGCAGGAGGAGTTTCTTGCCTGGTTCTTGACCCGAGAGGAGCCACGAGGCTTTAGGAAGAGTTAAGCTCACAAAGAGCGCTGGTAGGCTGGAAGGTAGCTGGGTCTAAGCCATGCCGACTAAACATAAGCAGGTCTTTGACCTGGGTCTTTTCTCACCATAGGTGGACTCCTACTCGTCATGGGCTGAAGAGACTTTGTCGTATGGACTGGAGGGTTTATAATGAGGCTCAGACATGACAGAAGGTCTGTCCCTGCTTCAGCTGGGGAGGGAAGTAGGTCAGAGAGGTGATGCCTTTGAAGACCAGGACAGGAAAAAAAATGGAATACAAAGCGAAAAATAAATAAATAGAGAGGGAGAGGAAAAACGTGTGAGCACTAGGCAAGGGAAAGAAGCTGACTGGAAATTCATTCCCTCAGATTTACATTCTGTATTCTGCCAGGCAAATAAAGGGTGGGCAATAAAAGCCAGTAGAATGACAGTTTAAAGGCAGTTATGGTGGAGTACTGGAAATGGCTCTTGCTCTTTGGATCTGTTATTAACCTGTGCTGGAACAGGCATCACTTAGCTGCAAAGACCCCAGGTATCACGAAGGCACTGTAACGCAGACGCTTAGTCATAAGTCCTGAGCACTGGCTGTGACGCAGAGATGTCTTTGAGCAGCCGAGGATCTCTGCTTCCAGGCACAAATTCCCACGAAGCTTTGGACTGGAGCCAGAGAGGAGCTGCCTTGTTTCCAGGCTCATCATTTCCACTCAGGTGAATGAGCTGGGGAATGAGCTGGGTCACCCTGGGAAAGTGTGAAAGCCATCAGCAGGTCCATCGCCCTAACCACGCACCCCAAAAGGATCTATTTGTTTGGAGACTCCCGTCAAAGGGCTGATGCATTTCCAGACCCTGCCGTAGGCTGCAACCTCTGCTAACAGGGTTCCCACCTTCTGGGCTTTTTGATGGGAGGATGCGTATGAAGTAGCTGGGAATCTCCACCTCGGAGTTCATCTGTCTTTATATCCTTTCCCTGCTGTGTCTTTTCCCTGCTTTGTCCTGCCCACCATTATTTGCTGAAGTCCTGAGCATCCTCCCCAAAACATCGTTTCTTGGTGAGGGAGCTGCCACTGGTCCTCACAGCCATAATGAGCATTTGATCCCAGGCACTGCATCTCAGAGAGGAGTCAGCTTGGTACCCTGCTGCCAAGACTCCAATGTATCCTAGGCAGAGATTTCCACCTGTGGCCAGAAGATCTGCCTGACTGACCACTTAGACCAGCCTGGACTCATCAGAAGTCTCAGGACACATCAATACACCCTCCTCCCAGGACAAGAACTTCTTAGGAGATGGTTTCTTCCACTCTGAGTGGTGAGGGGCACCTCTTGTCAAGCCCAGGACACGTCGCCACACCACACTTTGCCTATCCTCTGGCTTGAAACAGCCCACTGCTCAGCAGGCAGGACAACTGGGACGCCATGTGGGTTCACCGAAGCCCCCATGCAGCTGATGGAGGGAGGGAAGGCTTTCTTGTTGGTACCGCTCCAGAGCTGCCTACCCACCCCTCTTATCTGTATCAAGAGCTCTTATGCTCTTAATATCTATGGTAAAGTCGAATTCCTGCTCACGACCATTCTCACACCTACTCTGCTCCGGGTTATAGGGCCAAACTGACCCTGGCTTCCTCACTTACAGGGCAAGGATCTCCAGGCTGCTGGCCAAATGTAGATCCCAGCTCACAAGAGGAGGTGAAGAATATCTCTGAGCTCCAACTCATACACCTAGTGAGGAGGACTGCAAACCACGATGGAGAAGGCCAAGACAATGGTAACCGTAGACTCTGGAAACCCAAACTAGGGAGAAACGACAAGAAAGGCGAGAGAGGTGTTATAACAGAGCTTTAGGGAGAAGAAGAGGTGAATCTGTCAGTTAATGCTTGTGTTAATGTTGTGTTAATGCTCAAAGCACGAGAAACAAAGAAGAGGAGCTGTAAGCCTCAATACACGATCAAGACGATGACATAATAGACACCACACAGACTGCAATATTAACACCAAAAGGTGGAGCACGGCGCGAATATCAGGGCAAAAGAGTGTAGTGCTTTCGGAAAAGAGCAAAAAGGATGAGGGGATGTCTTGAGTACCAAGAATGCACTGGTTGCCTTGAGGTCCAGTTGTAAAGTCAGCTAGATCCATTGAACTTCTCTGGGCAATGATTACAGGGGGAAGAAACCAATGCTGTCAGCTTGCTTGGGAGCTCCTATGGATCACCAAACCAAAAGAGTAAGTGGATGAGACTTTTTACAAGCTAGTTAAATTACTGCGAGGGAATTCAGCAG
>NW_010426166.1:16225-17333 GCF_000710305.1 Buceros rhinoceros silvestris | reverse complement strand
GCAGGACAGAAAGGGACCAGCAAATGTTTGCAGTGAGTTGGTGGCAATTTGTGGACGTGGAAGGAGGAATTACAGGTAGCTGAAGGAAAATGAGAACCACTAGTCACTACTTTTAAGACTTTGCATAGGGCAGATTGGGCACAGGTAGACTGGGCCAACTAGTGTCCATCTTCAAGAAAGGGGGAGAAGAGGACTTGGGGAGTGACACAAGACAGCCTACCCTAGCTCTCCAGAATAGCTCGAGGAAAGAATAATCAAAGTATCTGTGAGCACTTGGAAGATAAAGTGAGACCTGGGATTGTGAAGAACAGTCACATCTGCCACTAACACAAGTGGCTGAAATAGATGATGTTAATCATGCTCTAAGAGTAGCCTAAAGCTGCCAATCGAGTCTGAGCATGGCTCGCTCGGATGCGGAAAGTGAACATGGCAGACATCTAACCCGCGGTCAGATGAATCGCACCCAGCCTGTCGTACATCATGGCTCTTCCAGCAAGGCACCAGCTCTGATCTGACTTGCAATTTTAGAAATTCAATGAAGGACCAAACCCAAGCTCTGTTTTCTCAGCCTAGCGTCGAGCACTGCACAGGCAGCATTAATCTGCACTGGCAGAATCCGTGAATATTTCCAAAAGAAAGATTACTGAGCTGTCCTCAAACATTGCTTAACAAGATACCACTGGTAGTTAACTCGAATATGTACTGATTCCTACAGGGGCTAGAAGAAAACAGCACATAAGCCAACCACGAGCTGGCCGGCATGGAGGAGTCCAGCTGTGCTTCTTTTGCACTCAGCAGCCTCAAGAAACATCTTCGAATCAAAGAATACAGGCAAGTTTACGTTGGAAAAGCCCTTTGGTCTCCTCGAGTGCCCCTCCGTCCCCCAGCACTGCCAGGTCCCCCCTGCCCCCTGTCCCTCAGCAGCACCTCCACACGGCTGGGAAACCCCTCCAGGGATGGGGGCTCCACCACTGCCCTGGGCAGCCTGCGACACGCCTGCACAACCCCAACGGGACAGAAACGGCTCCTCAGGGACAGCCTCAACCTCCCCGCGAGCAGCTGGAGGCCGGTTCCTCTCGTCCTGTCGCTTGTTGCTGGGGAGCAGAGA
>NW_010426166.1:540-16033 GCF_000710305.1 Buceros rhinoceros silvestris | reverse complement strand
CTGGACACGCTCCAGCCCCTCCATGTCCTTCTGGCAGGGAGGGGCCAAACTGGACCCAGGAGTCGAGGGGTGGCCCCAGTAGGTCTTTGCCCTACTCCTGCACCTGTGGATTCAGATGTTCACTAGAGTTTCCAAAATGCCTACGTGTGGTGAACCCAGATGCTGAGGTCTTACAGCAGGTTCCAGCCTCGTCGCTTTGGCCAAGTGCTCAGAAGGTTGTTTACAATTAGGCAGGAGTTGAAATAATTAATCAAATGAGGGCCACCGTCCCAGTGAGCAATTACCGGTTTGTATTACGGGCTTGTAAATAGTTACCCAGCTGTGACCAGTCGCCAGCGGGCAGTGCTGAACGGCTGTGGAGCCTTCACGTGAACAGATAGTTGCTGAGAAACACCCACTCACACACAAAGAGGCATAATTGGGGAATAGGTTAAGAAAATATTAATATTAATATCAGATATTTCTTATTGCAATAAACCAATTGAACACGCTTGCATTTCCTGCGAAAAAGTCCTGGTCACCTTTCAGTGTTCTCTCCCCTCCTATTCCTTCCTTTTCCAGATGAAAACAAATAAGTGGGGACTCTCCACACTTTGGACAACCTTGGAGACCATTTTTCCACTTGGGATTTCTTCCAGGTGAAACAGTGAAGCTCAAATTTTGCGAATCAAAATTGCTTTTCTTTTCTTCCCTCCACCCCCAATTGCAATTTGTCAGGAAACAAGGTGCATTTAGAGGTTATCCAGGTCCTCCAGCATAACCGTTTTCCCTCTGGCCAGCAACCCGCACCCACTGACCGCTGAGAATAGCCGCTTGTAGTCCAGTCTCTCATAAATACATACATTTCTCATGGGATATACAACCTATAGCCACGATTCTTCAGCCACGAAGCATCATCTTTTCATGTCTGGCAATGCCGCATAATGCACTAAGAGCATTAAAAAACCCCAACAAACTAAAAAAAAAAAATCATTTCACGTGTTCCTTAAGACAAAATGCAACATCCTGTTAGAGCATACCTCTGGCTGTGGTTCCCCCACGCCCACGGCTGGTTTTCCAGCAAAACCTCTCTGAACGTGGGCTTTGTAGAGCAGCACCAAGCCAGCCACGCCTCATGCCACCCCACATGGCTGTGGGGAGAGGAGCAGCTGTGCAAGCCCGGCTCCATGCCCAAGACTTGCAAAGGCAGAGAAACATGCTCCAACTCACGGCAGAGCCCGGCAATCCTGGTTCTCCTGGGTCCCCCTGCAAGGAAAGTGGTAAGGAATTATCGTGGTGAAGAGCTGCTTTTCTTCTGGAAATGGGGATTGCTGTAGGAGATACCTACAGCTGTGGAAGAGGAGAGAAGGGGACCTTTGGGGACCTCTCTGCAGCAGAAGCGGGAGGGGGCAGCTAGGACACCCAAACCATCTCAGCTGGGCGACTGAATGGAGCCCTGCATCTCTGTAGACTACACTTTGAGAGCAGTTCACACCTCACGCCTGAATATTGACATTTTAGCGAGTGACTATTGACCGTTTTAGCCCAAGAAAGGTGCCAGAGCACGCTGCTGCTTCACAAAACGGGGCAAATCTTTGGGGCTCTCCTGGAAAGCACAGCTACTTTCTGCTCTCTGGTAGGCCCATAACGTTTCAATCAGCCATTCTGGAGAGGGAATGCAGAACTGTGTGCTGTGAGAAAAATGTGACAGGATTTTACACATCAGCTCTTTCAAGGGATGCCTTAACATAGGCGCTCACTGTACTCACCTTCTGGCCCACCGGTCCTCTTGTTCCAAAAAGCCCCATCACTCCCTTGGAGCCAGCTTCACCTTTGATTCCCTAGAATTTCAGAATGCCCATTTTGAGTACGTATTGCTCTTGAAGTGACCTCCCTCAGCAGAAGGACTCACGGAGATGGCAGAGGGGAGGACAAAAAGCACCATTTCTATAGCAGACTTCAGCCCCAGGGCAGCCAGTGCTAGGGAAGAAAGGCGCCAGCTGCAGAAGGGCTTGGCAGAAACCGCAGCGGGCTGTACAAGAGCTGGTGCCCAGTAACGGGGTCTGAAAAAAACTGAGCAGAAAAGGGTCTCAAAGCCCCTGGATGAGCTGCCTCCATGCGAACGCTCATGTACAAGACCCTGCTGGACTTTACTGGTGGTGGAGCAATCTGATGGGTATGTGTGGGCTGTCACCTGACCTAAAAATCCGGGTACCACCCATGGGAGCATCTTCACAGCCTTCCTTTGCAGTCACTGGGGACCTGAACAGTGCAACCAGTCATGATAAGGGCATGATAAGAAGACTCATGATTTGTGTCTTCACGAGGGAGATGCCCACACTGGATCAGACAATTCCCACCCGAAAGAACACTGACTTTACAGGTCTCCATGGGAAGTAAGAGGAGCTGGCGGTCTGGCTCAGACAGGACTGCTGCTGTCGTAGATACTTACACAGCAAAGTCCCTGTCCTGGGTCAGACTTCTGGAGCAAAGAGCATTGACGTAATATGAAAATAGGTATGATTAGCACATGGAGATTCAATCTGTGACTCAGCCGCAGAGTGGGAGAGTTACGTGATTCCTCCCAGCGGTGGGTTGAGACCCGGGACCTCCACAGGGTGCTCTCAAAGAGCAAAGGCAGATGGAGGAGCAGGTGACTCGCTCCGCTACCCCTCAGGGGACAGCCCTGGTGAAGAACAGGAACAGAAGAGCCCCTTAACAAGAACATCGCAAGAGCTGCAGGGTTTGAAGTAGCATGGCCAGCTTTTGGAGGGAGAGGGAGATGTGGGACTCCTACAGTGCTCTGGTGACTTGTCCCAGAGTGATCCTGTACTGCAGGCATGGTCCCAACACTACAGACCTGACACCTGGTAAACCGGATCCATATCACGTTCCCAAGCCCCATCCCAGCCTCCTCGTCTCCCTTTCTATGCTAAAGAGCTGGGTGATGCGTCCTTGCACCATGTTTTCCAGCAGGCGCATGGGAAGAAAGGATGCAGAGACATTGGTCCCTTCCTCACACAACCAGAGACCTTCTCCTGTCTCTCAATTACTGGGAAGTTCATACCTTTTCTCCTACAGGCCCGTCCTCTCCCTTCTCGCCTTTGTCTCCGTCAAAGCCTGGCGGGCCCTGTTCACCCTGAAAGGTAAAACAGAAATTAGTGGATTGTGCTTCTCTCCTGGAGGGATCCAGCTTTCAGCCACTGGCTCTGGACCAAAGTACTGGTTCTCAGAGCTTATTCCCAGCTGTGCTCGGTGCTGGTGCCGCCAACAGTGGGGAAGGGACAGCTTAAAAAGTCAGTAAGAGTCAAACTTACGGGATCTCCTTTATTGCCTTTATAGCCCTGGGGTCCAAAAATCGTCATGGGCTCACCCTAGAGAAAGGAAACACAGAGAGACGCAGACACTTGGTGATGCATGAACTCAAGGGTCCCGCTGGATGGAGCTGCACTTGCTGTGATGGGCAAAATGGTAATTTGCACTTCTGCAATGAAGGTAAGTGTTCCCCAAACTGTGGTCTATACGCCGGAGAAGGCACCTAAGCTCCACTGCTCTCATCCTTAACTAAAAGCTGGATGATGAATGTGCACAGGAAACTACAGGAAGTTCTGAGGATCAGCAGTGACCTCTTGCTCCAAAAACTGTTGCGACCCACTGGTTTTACACCAGTCCGAAGAGGTCATGGCTGGAAATGGAGCTGTGCATGGCATTACACTGAGGTGCAGTTCCTGATCTGAGGCAGCCAGTGGTGGGACAGGTTCATATCTGACATGGTGGCTTAGCTCCTTCGTCACTGTATGTCACTCAGGTTGTTGAGGTTTCCATCTCTTCCTAGGGAGCAGGATGGTGAACCGGTCTACTCATGGTGTCCTGAATTCTGGGCACAACACTGAAGCTAAAGAAGGAGAGCAGCAATTTGAGTTCCTCTCAGAGATACAGCTTTTGGATGGTCAGACCCCCAGGCTGTCATCTTGAGTGAGCCAGTAGCTACAGGCGTGCAGTAACCCCATGGATACATCCACGCCAAGACTATTTATCAGCTCAGCAGCTGAGGAGGGACATTTTGCTCCTCCGAGTGTGAAGAAGCTGTGACAAGGCTATTCCCATGCAAGAAATGGCTCTGTGCTGGAAAGTGACAGCTGTGTCTCCCAAGTGGTCGTGCTGTCTGTAGCTCAGAGGGGCTGAAGCCACCTTCCAATGGGCAACTGTCGCCCACTGAAAAGGACGCTGTCTGCACCGGCTCTGCAAACACCCCTGTTCAGGGTGACCGTGCCTTGCTGCCAGAGTCTTAACAACCAGCACATTGATCCTCTTTCCCCAAACTTTGACAATCTTTCGCAGTTTATCCAACCATCACCACGAGACCGCGATCAAATTCTTGGCTTAATACACTCTCCTGCTTCCCTGCTCTGGCGGGTCTCTAATGGAGATGGGGTGGGGCTCAGTCGAGATGGGGATCAAAAAGGAGAGTTAAGATCTTATGGTTTGATCCAGTACATAGCGCAGACCCTGGGACACGCGCGGTTACTCCTACATTGATCACGGCGGAATTAGAAAGTTCAGCTGCAATCACCTACGTGGAACAGAACCAAGGCAATTAACCCCTCCGCTCTGTTTTATCTCGCACTCCACCTTATGTTTTACTGAGGTAGTCTTTGGAAAACACATTACACATTCCTGCAGCTTGGAAGGTGTTTGGGGGCCTCTTCACGAAGCCGATTAAGAATTGATTTGTCTCTGGAGCGAGTCCCCTTTGAAAGTAGCTTCCTCAGAGGCAAAGCGCCTTTAATCATTTAATACTGCATGACTCAAAGGCGGAACCATCATGTAGGTTTTCTAAAACTCATTTTCTAACAGGCCATTTCAGCCAGGAAGGAAGTTAACAAAACACTGGGCAGAAGTTCAGCATTTTCTGTGCTTTTTCCAGAAGTGCTCAGGGAATTATTTTCTCATTACCTGCCATGAGCCAGCTCAGGGTTTTTAAGATTGCAGTATGCTTTGGGGTGAGCCGGTTATACCAAATCAGTGGAAATTTTCTTCTTCCTTTAATTCACAGAGGCTTTTTTGTGCCCCAGCAAATAGTTGCCAAAATCACTTTTTTGTTGTTGTTGTTGTTGTTTTGCACGATTCCATCAAAACTGTCACACAAGCCCGACCTGGAGCAGTGTATCCAGCGCAAGGATGGCAGCAACAAACTAGATGGAAACTGGTGGAGACGCCCCGAGAAAGAAGGGGGCATCTGTGTGCTGTCTTCCACTACCCACATAGGTGTACGGTGTAGAGAGGATGGATGCAGGCATCTGGGGAAAGGACAAGTTTCAACAAGGGTAGCTCCTATTAGACAGAAGGAAAAACTTCTTCACCCCGAAGGTGGCCTGGTGGCTGAGCAGGAACACAGAGGAGCGCACACGAGGCCCTGAGCCTCAAGTCCTGAAGATTTCCTTGGCAATGGGATCTTGATCCAGGCGCCAGGTGGATGGCCCTGCCCACAACTCCACGGATTGAAGGTAGGATTTAAAGTCCTCTTCAAGGAAAGGCATTTGCACCTCATCATCGGGGAGCGTGGCTCAGCGCTCCTGCTGGGTGGGCTATGCTCAACCACATGCAACGACATGAATCCTATAAAATCAGCCAGACCCCAGATACCTGAAACTGCAAAAAAATTGGTATTTTTTACCATTTATGCCTCTACCTTATAAGATCATTGACTCATTTAAACCACCGTCCATTTGCTCACTGGTAACTACAAGATCCTGACAACATTTTACCCCTTATTCCCCAGGAAGTCACAATCAGGAATGTTCTTACTCTGTTTCCCTTGGGTCCCAGAAGTCCCCGATCACCCTGAATGAAGGAAAGAAAGACAGTGAGCGATTCCCATTTTAACCACTCTTGTGTTGCTTAGTCCACTGACTGACACTCCAGGACACTAAGATCTATCACAGCTGGAAGTCAGTTCCTCTGGGCACTCTGCAAAATGATTGGCCTACCACAAGAGATTTGAATTTACTGCGTTGATAAAAAAATAAGAGAACTTCAGAGGACTGAAGTGTTCTGTCGGACTCTGTGCTCAGCACATACAAGATGTGGAGCTACTGCTGGATTGCAGCCTCCCAGCGGGATGTAGCATCTCATCTGGTGCAGGGTCTGGAGCACAAGTCTGATGACAAGCGGCTGAGGGGCCTGGCGGGGCTGAGCCTGGAGCAAAGGAGGCTCCAGGGAGACCTTCTGGCTCTGACAACTCCCTGACAGGAGGGTGCAGCCAGGGGGGGTCGGTCTCTGCTCCCCAGCAACAAGCGACAGGACGAGAGGAACCGGCCTCAACCCGTAACACATGTGTTGCCTGGTGAGCAGTCACAGTCCTGCCAGTGCTGCAGGACACCTCTTCCCCCAACCCTGCACATTTGGGGCTCAACCAGAGCATACCAGGGGTCCCTTTCTCTCCAAACTCCCAAACTGCCTTCCAAACAGACCTACAGACAGTGTGCACCCCCAACCCAGCCGTTACAGGAGGCTGGCTAATGCCACTTCACAATTCCACACACTGATTGAGGTCCCCTTCCAGTCCACCCCAGTAAGATGCTGGGACGATCCCCGCTGTTTTAACAGGGGCATCAGCAGTGTGGGCTGCTGCAGAGAAAGGCTCCTCGCAACGGTGCCTTTCCCCAAGGCATGCGTAGATGACTGCTGCTTACTCTTTCTCCTTTCGCACCTGGGAAGCCTTTTAGACCCTGCAAGAACACAAAACAATGCGTGAAGATAAATACTAGAGGGGGGAAGGTGTTAGGAAAGAGCTGCCTCCCCTCAAAGGCAGAGCTGCCTCTAAGGACGAGCTCCACCACGGAGAAGCTGCTGGTAGGAGTGGGACAGGAACCTCTACTCTGCTTTTCTTGCCCCTGAGACCAATTTGAGAATTGAATTGCACTGGTGCACAGAGAAAATCTAGCGTTAAGCTTCTGCCCACCATTGGGTCTTGGGCACAACTCAGGATCTCTTGCAGATGTATAAGTGTTGCCAACCTCCCTCATTTTGCAAGCCACGAACGGTGGTTTTTGTACCCTTAATATTAATGAGAGGCAGCCCCCACCTCTCGGGGAGAGAAGGGGAAGGGGTTCTTCCAGAGGGGTCCTCCTAGGTGGAGGAGATGGGGATCCCCAGATGTCCCTCAGGGCAGGTCACAGTCCCTGGAGAGAGAGCCAGGAAGGGAACCACACCTGGAGAGCTGAAAAGCCGTAGTGGTCACCCCGGGTATAACCTGTTTGCAGAACTGGGGACTGGTGACCTCCCATGAATATGCAGAGAGGTGGCATCTTGCCCCTGCAGAATTGGCAGCTCATCACAGAGGTGGGCATGGACAGGATGGATGAGTTGGAGACAGAGCACAGGTATTTCCCAAAGGGCACAAAACCCGGGTCCTGCCATCCCCCTGTACCCTGTGCTGCTGCTCTGAGCACTGGGATGCATCATCTTGCAAGCCCTCCGTGGTGCAAGGGTCAGTCTTGCAGGGCTGAGATCCCAGAGTGAAACCAGCTACTGTGACCCGCCCCGGCCTTCTGAGGAACTTCATAACTGCTTGGAATAACAGACTAATTCCATTAGAGGTAACAGCCTAATGGATAAAAAGATGTTCGTCAAAATACCAGCTATGATCCGTGTCTCCTGTCTCAGCTCCCTGTCAGTGAAAAGGGAACGTACAACAGAACAAGACCCTGAAATTCATGCAGGCCAGCATGGATGACAAAGAAGAATGAAGAGGGCGTGCTACTTCAGGAGGACTTCAAAAGCAGCCTGTAGATGAGTCAGCCAAACGGACAAGAGAATAAAGCAACTGTGCTCTGCGTGACTCCTTGTGCCTCACAGCTGCCTACAGGATTTACACCCGTTCCTCCCAACACAACATCAGAATTCACCGTCCCAAAGTCTCTATTTCTCAATGAAAGCATCAGCCCGTGGGGATTTTGCCAGCCCTAGGTCCGTTGCTGTCCGTGCCATCAAATCAGCTCTCCCTGCTGTTTTAACACTCACCATCATGCCAGGAGGGCCCCGGACTCCCACGATGCCTTCGTCACCCTGTTAGGATGGAGAAGGGTAGTGATGGCCATCAGCAAGGAGAAATGCAACACTCACAGTCTGCAAACCATCCCGTGGGGGACAACAGGAATTAAACGCGCAGAAGCCCAGATCCTCGAATGCATTGTCCAACCTCTTCCCTTACATCTCCACCAGGATTAGGTGCCTTAATGTTCCTGTGGATCTGGATCAAAGAGCCCAAGGGGCTTGAGATCATCCACGTGTCACTGCAGGCAGACCCTGCAGTGCTTAGAGAACCACGTTCCTGGGACAGTCAGGTTTCTTCCCCACGATTAGGAGGCTTAGTAGCTTTCCTACACGTTCGTAACTCATTGCTGAACACGATTCCAGCAGGACTCACCACAACAACCAAGGCAGCCAGGAATAAACCTGGACCTCATACAAGTGACGTTCAGAAGGAAGAGGCCACCGGTCAGCTGCTCAGTCAACTTGTACCTTTGGAGACTAATGTGAGGAACATCTTCATGCCCTGCTGTCGTTTCCAGACGCTGCAGAGCTTGTTCTGAGCCTCCCTTTAAGTGTGCTCTGGGCTCCTTATAAAGCTTGCTACGAGGGATAGCTGTGCTGGTGGGTCTGAGGAGTCCTTTTATGACCTCCCTAGGTACATCCTACAAGACTTACCTGTCTAAACTTAGGCATCGTCCTGTGAAGCCAAATTTAGATCTCTCATCTCAAGCCAGCGTAATTTGAGATTTTGTGATTCACTTTAGATTTATGGTGGAGGCAGAGGAGCAGAAGCATTATTTCATCATTTCCTTCAGATAATGAAGCTTGAGCGAGGTTTACCCCAGACCTCTCACAGCTGTTGACATTCTCATTAAGTGTTTTGTCTCAGGGGCCTCACGGAAGAGTTCTGCTGCAGACGGGGAGTTTGTCTAAATGGATTGCACCATAAAATCAGTTTATCTGTGGGTCAGCCACAGAAGCAGCAGATTGAAACATGGCCCCTGATTACGACTCAAGAGGGTCTCTCCGGGGTCTTTGTCAGGAGGAGACCAAAACTTCTCTGCAGGATGAGGAAATGTGAATGTTGCTGCCCTAAGGATGATGGGAACTGTTTTCCCTCTGCCAGGTGAACAGGAGGGAAGAAGGGAACGGGAATACAGAAGCTGGAGGCAGATTTCTGAAGGAACGAGCTTGCAGGTAGCATCCCCAAAACATACAAAACCGAAGTGGTTCCTCCCTGAGCTGCTAGGGTTAAAGCACGCAGATGCAGGGGGGTAGATATTGCCTTCAGCACTCCCACGTAGCCAGTGTGAGCACACCCAGCACAGTGGGGCAGGATTCACTTGGCCAAGCAGTTGGTCGGTGTCACCTGCGGTGCTTGAGGGTGTTTAATTATGGAGGAGATGCTAACTGCAACCTATGGACCAATTCTGGTCACTGCCAGCTCCAGCTGGACATAGCAGTGTCCATCAGCTCCAAACCTGGCTTGTGAAAAATGGAGGGCTCTGAAATCAGCCCTTTTAGGCATCTTCTAGGGTGGGTGAGTGGGAGGTGACGGTATAATGCTGCCTCCAAAAGCAGGTAGGCTGCAAGAAGCTAAGCCAGGAACATTTATGGAGGCACCTACCCGAGGGCCAGGCAGTCCACGTGGACCTCTTGGGCCAGCTGCTCCAGCGCCGATTTCTCCCTGCAGAACAGAAACCCCCAGAGGTCTCATTTGGAGCAAGGACACCGCACCACACGACTGCTGAAGAGTTTGGCTATGATTTAAAAGTCACACGAAGGGTCAGGAGACTCCACTGACTTTCTGCTGCTCCCTCTGGAAGATGCTCCAGCAACCATGGGGAAGAAGGACACAGGAGTGAAAGAGAGGAGAAGTGGCTGGATGAGGTCAGGGATGAGGAGCCAGGGGAGGGCAGTGGCTGACCCATTGCCACCCCAGGATCACAGCCACCTGTGACCCCCCTGGCAGATTGGCACTGACCTTGTTGCCTTTCGGTCCAGGTGTCCCAGGAGTCCCCTGTAGGGCAAGAAAATAGAAGGGAAGACTTTGCTATGCTTGTCCTCAATGCTCTCCTGTCCCAGAGCTCCAAGAGGGTGAAGGCACACCCAGCCCATGTACCAGGGCCTCAACCTCCCCCAGCCACCCCTCTGCTGTTCAAAAGACACAGGGGTGATACACAAAAGTCACCTCTTTTCCTGGGGAACCTGGTGGTCCCACGGGCCCAGCAAGTCCATTCCGGCCTCTTTTCCCACGCTCCCCCTTGAAAACAAAATCCTTTAAGGAGGAGAACACCCTGATGGGAAAGGTCCTGCTTTCCCCCATCCAGACAGAAAGCTGGAGCTGGTACCCCCAGGAGGTCCCTGCACTGGCAGCAAGCAGGAGGGTCTCCTCACGTGGGCCTCTTGCTGTGAGGAGGAGGGACTCCAGCTCCACCGAGACCCTGAGTTTAGGCACATTGCTCCGCCTCAGCCCACCCCCAGCTAAGCCTCCCTGTCCCTGCAATGAGACTTACCCATTGCTCTTCCTCTTCCCAGCGGCTAATGACCCCCAAACCCCTTGCTGACATCCCCTGTACTTTTGCTACCTTTTTTCTTCTGAGTCATCTCATGAAGTCACATCACTAAATGTGTAAGAACAACCTTGCTCCACCTTGCTTGGCGCTCTACTGCTTTTTGGTTTTTTATCACTCAAAGGACATCCCCCTGTACCAAACCTTTTGGCCCGTTTTTTCCCCTAACGACATCAGTTGGTCAATAAATGCCGTTACCTCTCCTATTGCAACCAGGCTTTGCTCCTGTTTCTCTTCCCTGGCTACGTATAGGCTCAGGGTCTGGAGACCTGGATTGGTGGGGGCTTGACCCACAGTGGACACTCAGCATAGACAGTCTCAGTAGGACCATCATCATTCTCACCTTGAGGTGGCTAACAGAAGACATGCTGTCCCTCAGTGAGCACTACCTACCTTCTGTCCTGGCATCCCGGGCACACCTGGAGCTCCTCTGTCCCCCTGTGACCCGGGGGTGCCGGCGCTGCCGCGAATGCCCTGGATGCCCTGTGCTCCTGGAGGTCCTGGGGCTCCCGGCTCACCCTGTTGAGTGAATCACAACTCATTTGAATCTTCGGTGGGATTAACTGCCCACCTTAAAGGTCTTGGAGAAAGCCTTGAATTCACATGACCAGTATACAGAATTTGGGACACCCTCTCCAGATCCGGTCCATAAGAGATGTCCTAGGGCTGGAGCAAGGGCTGTACCATGGCTTGCTAGGGTGGGAGCCCTTGTCTGAAGAGCTTCAGAGCTCTCCAACGAATTCAATCCCCGCAGACCTGCAACATCCCAAGGGATCACAAAAATGCATCTCTGCTGAGACCACAATTCCCTGCCCTTTTTTTCACAGCCATATTTCACAGCCTGATCTAGCTGAAGATGTTCCCTGCTTATTGAAGCGGAGTTCGACTAGAGGACTTTGACAGGTCCCTTCCAACCCAAACCATTCTATGATTCTATGATGTTTTCCCTCTGGACCTCACCTGCTTTGAAATGGCCCCTTGGAGGACACAGAGCCCTCCCTCTGTCCCAGACCATGCCATGGTGTTCCTGCCTTCCCAGACTGCGACTGGTTTTGCTGCTTTATCTTTACAGCCAGTGCTGTGCTCCTCACCCAGCAACAGAAAGCAAGGACTACAAAGAGAAAGACCCGGAAGGAAAAAAGTGAGATTCTATCTAAAAGAGAAGAAATACTTACCTTAAATCCAGGTGGCCCAGCCTGACCAACAGGACCTCGGAACCCAATTCCTGGTTCTCCCTGTGAAGAGAAGAAGGTCAGGAAGTGCCAAGACCACTCCTACCACATCACAGTGACAACTTGTGTCATTCTGCTCCCTGGCCACCCAGCTAAGGTCCCACAAGGCTGATCCTACATTGAGGGTATCTGCATACCCCGCACTGACCATCACATCTCCTCTAGATGATGTGAAGCCTTATCTGACCTGGAGAGACAAAGCAGCTGAAAGCATTTTAAGAGCTTCAGAAAAGAGGGAGCCGAGTTTCTGGAATATCAGTGCAGATGGTATCAGAGCACTCCGGGGGAGAGCCCTCTTCTGACATTACTTGTTTATGAGGTGGGTGTCCTGTCTATGTGAGCCATCTGGAGTCCCTCCCTAGCCAACAGGGACATGCTGGGTCCCCAGCGAATGGGTGGCCACACTGAGCCCACATCTCAGGAGGCTACCTGGACACCTCCCCCTAAGATGGGGAGGTCAGATATGGCAAAAGGAGGAGGGGCAGCAGGAGACAAGCTGTCCTGTGTAAGGAGAGGCAGCCCTGGCTGTGGTACCAACGCTGTTCTTTACCTTTTGACCATCTTCACCTCTGTCTCCTTTGGTGCCCTATGAAATAAAGAGAGAGTTACCATGCAGGAGGTCATGTGAAGTACCACCTCAGTGCAACCCTGAGCAAGAGCAACGGTTTCCAGTTGTGCTCATGGCCTACAGCAGCATGGAGGAACCGGCCCCTCTGGCCTCCACCTCTCTTCCCCAGAGGAGGTGGGCAGTGGCTGCATGATCGGGGACGAGCCAAATGCCCTCACACAGAGCTCTCAGGAAGAGGGTGGAGGCCTGGGCTGTCCCAGCAGATTTTGACTTTCCCATGGCAGTCTCTAGGGCTGGATTTGGGCTGCCTAGCTGGCAGTGCTGTCCTGCCCCAGCTGCTGATGCCGACTCCAGAGCTCACCTTTTCTCCAGGTTCCCCCATCTCCCCAGGCTGCCCCTGCAAGACAAAAACCAGTCACCTTCCAGCCACCTCCCATCCTCCCTCCCTCCCTCTCCACGCCTGTGTCCCCAGGATGCTGCACCATGCAGGTGATAGCCCACGCCAATCACCCCTTACCCATTGGCCTGTGACTTTGAACAACAACCCTGTCTCATCCAACTTTCTTGTGAACATCTGGGTCCCACCACCCCAGATCTGCCATTTGGTCTCTGAAATTTTGCGTTTGCTCCTGAGTGAATGGCTAAATGTGTGTTAGCACTGCTGGAAGGGAGGGAACAGAAACCCGCAGCCAGTTCAGGGAGAAAGGTGGGGCTGTGCCAATCCCAATTTACACCGGCACAGTCTCCCATAGACCCCAAACATTCTCTCCACCAGCATGCCCCTGGGTGCCTCTCCCTTTCTAGGCACTCTCAGCACGGAGAACCTTCTCCCGGCCTCAGAGGCTCAGGTCAGGAAAGTGCGATCTCTACCTTTTCTCCTTTGTCTCCACGGACTCCTGGAGCTCCCATTTCTCCCTGGAAAACAACAGGTAACCCCTTCAATTCCAAACACGCCTGGCCACGAGGAATTTTTCCTTCCCTCTTCAGACTGGGTGGGTGCTGCCCTTGCTCCCGCATCAGCTCTTGCCCAATACCTGTGGAGGAACCTCTCATTTCCACCACTTGCATTCCCAGACCAGATGGGCGATGTCCCTGACCTCATCCTTTCTGTCCCGTGCAGCGGAAATGCAGAAAAAGCATAAAATGGAGCGTGAGAGCCAGATATGAGGGTCTCTGCCCCAGGATGTTAAAGGATGCCACGAGTTTGAGGGAGACAGGAGAAGTCCTCAGAGGACAAAACTATTGAGGATCCCCAAAACACAAACCCCATGTTTGGATCAACTTTGAAAGGTTCAAGACTGGAATCTCTGCTCATTACCAACAGCCAAACCTGTTGATCACTACCTCTGGAATCTACTGGCCTGGCCACTTTTCACCCATGATCCCTCAGCCTCTAAACGAGGCTGCTCTGGGAGTTGGATCTCTTTGCCCGGACCGCCCCGGGTGCCGTTGGGTATCTGCATTAAAAGGTGAAACAAAGGCACCAACCTTTTGGCCATGGCAGGGTGGATCTGCTGGGCCAGTTTCCTCCTTCTGTAAGAAAAAACCCACACGTACAGAACGGGGCTGGGATGCAGCATGATGGGAAAAAGGACCAGTTGCATCCTCGCTGCATGCAGCTGTGGTAAGAGGAGTGCGACATGAATGCCGTACCTTAATTCTCCTCGAGCGATGAGGGCCTGGGTATGCCTTGAATCGAAAAAGAAAAGAGGATTGTGTGAGAGTTAGAGACACTTCGCACCCCTGAGCCATGGAGAAGACACCTCTGAGCAGCGAGATGTTAGGCAGCAAGTGGGGAGGCTGGAGGCATCTCACAGGGAAGATTTGTGTTACCAGGGATCATGAGAACCTCACTGAAGGGCTCCTGGTTGAATATGGGGTGGCCTCCCCGCTCCTGATCTACTCCAGCCCAGATGGGACATCTGAGAGCTGGTGCTTCCCCTTGCACGTGGGCTGCCAGGGTCCGTGAACCAAGAAATGCCTCAGGACCAGGCTTTTGGCAACGGCACAGACGACCTGCCTTAGCCCCGGCCTTCTGTGGAGGTCCGTAGAAGGTGTGTTTTCTCATGGTGTGTGTGAGCACCGCTCAGTGCTGCCATTCCTCCTGGGGACGCAGGCTGAGGGTCTCTCACTGCTTTCAGAGGAATTCATTCCAACTTCGGAGGAATCTCCTGTTCAGAACTTGTCATCCCTTATTCCTGGAAATAGGTCTTTTTCTCTTGATTTCTGTACAGATCAACTCCTTGCACTTTCCATCTCTGGCGTATTGTGGCGGAGGTGACCACGTAATTGTGCGCGTGTGTTGGAGGCACATTTATAAACACACACACACACACACAGACACCTTCTAAACCCCCAGGGTGCCAAACACCCTTCAGTTATGCTGCTCTCCCCGTGAACCAGGTTATTCTGTCCCCTCATTGGTTAAGGTTGATTTACCCCACCTCTGTTTTCTAAGCATTGCGTTTCCCTTGCCAGATCCAGGAGAGCAATTGGCTCTGCCACGAAAGGCAGCTCCTGCGGCAGCTCTTTCTTGCTTTATTAATGTTTATCGCTAACCCTTCACCCCTCCTCTACACTCATCGTGACTGCTCAAGTGGGCAGTTGGGGTTCCCCTTGTGTTCATGTGAATCATCTCGTTGGCAGAGACCTTTAAGGTCATTGAGTCCCCCCGTTCCCCCAGCACTGCCAGGTCCCCCCTGCCCCCTGTCCCTCAGCAGCACCTCCACACGGCTGGGAAACCCCTCCAGGGATGGGGGCTCCACCACTGCCCTGGGCAGCCTGCGCCAAGGCTTCACAACCCTCTCTGGAAAGAAGTTCTTCCTGAGATCTAACCTAGATCTGCCCTTGCACAACTTCAGGCCATTTCCTCTCATCCTGTCACTTGTCACATGGGTGAAGAGACCAACTCCACTTCTCTACAACCTCCTGCCAGGGAGTTGTCAGAGCCAGAAGGTCTCCCCTCAGCCTCCTTTTCTCCAGGCTCAGCCCCCCCAGGTCCCTCAGCATCTCCTCATCACACTTGCTCTCCAGAACTTCCACCAGCTTCACTGTCCTTCTCTGAACCTGCTCCAGCACCTCAACGTCCTTCTTGAAGTGCGGGG
>NW_010426166.1:0-270 GCF_000710305.1 Buceros rhinoceros silvestris | reverse complement strand
AGCCAACAAGGAAGGGTGACTCCTTCCTCCTGGGTCACCCCGATGGCTCTGCTCTTGCACGCAGGCCAGCCTGCTGAAGCCACTGCGGCGAAACGGGGTCTTCACCGTGTGTCTCTCATGCTCTGCAGATCTCCTGGCTCTAATGCGCCTTGGGAGCTCAGAGCCAGTGTCCAAATCCACATTTTCCTGTGGAAAGGGAAACAGCATCCTGCTGAGCACCTAATATTATATATACAACAATATTATTATAATTACAATAATATATATTAT
>NW_010426165.1:112096-113049 GCF_000710305.1 Buceros rhinoceros silvestris | reverse complement strand
TCGGCACCCTCCCCGCCTTCAGGGCAGCGTGTCTCCTTAGCGCGGCATGCCCGCTGTCCGTGGGACACCCCGGCACCCCGGGAGCCCCTGGGCGCAGTGGGTTTGCTTTGCGGCCCCCTGGGCTTCCCTGTGCCGGGGAGGACCGCGGTGTTCGCCAGGCCTCGCCGGCTGCGGCCGCTCTGGGGCTGGTTATCTGAAGTGGGCTGTAAGTGCAGCCAGGGAGTTGGGCTTCTGCCCTGTCATAGCACGGCAGTGCCCTCCTGCCTCTTTCACTGGTGTGGTTTCAGTAACTGGTGTGTTTTACCTTGTGGAGAGCACGGTTTTGGATCTGTGCTTTATTGTGGATATGGAATTGTCTGAAGGGTGATTGTAGGGGAAGGTGGCTCCAACCTCAACATGTTTTTCTTCCTCAGGTCATGTAGAAGAGAAGATTTAATGTGAAGATGGGACTGTTGGTGTTTATGCGTAACCTGCTGCTAGCTCTCTGCCTCTTTCTGGTACTGGGATTTCTGTACTATTCTGCTTGGAAGTTGCACCTTCTCAGATGGGAGGATTCAAGTAAGTATGAGTACCATGTAACTGTTTCTGGGCTCCCTAAAACGTCTGTCAAATCTTTACAATAGAACTGAGGTGGTTCTGATTTAGTAGTATTAGAGGGATGTGATTAAGCCTAGTCAAACACTGGAGCAAAAGCTGAAGGGGTTGAATTTGTCATTACCTAATGCTCTTTATGGCTTTACTTTTGTTACTGGGTGCAAAAGCAGGTTCACGGTCTATAAATCTAGCATTAGAGACTTCACTTCTTAGAATATTCTGTGTTAGTTTATGATTCCTAATTGTCAAAATAGAAAGTTTGTGTGCCAAGGCTTTTGTTCCCTAAATCTTTCTGTATGTTTTAAAATACCTAAGACAAAGCTTTTTTTCTTTGCGAATCCCACACCACCCACGCCGCA
>NW_010426165.1:97963-112016 GCF_000710305.1 Buceros rhinoceros silvestris | reverse complement strand
TATAATCATAGATGCTGGCTGTCTGTCATCTTAATTTGTCCTTCAGAAATCCTCATCTTCCATTTTTCTTCCGTGTTGTTATCTGCCAACTATCTTTCACCTAAAAGGATGTCTTTCAACCTTTTTAAGACCAAAGAGACATCCGACCTCACTGAATACAATCTGAGGATTGTACTGTGCAGTAATGCCATAGGAGGTTTTAGTTGCACTGAGATATAAACTAGGCTGAAATTTGATTACTCAGTTACTGCTCTTACTTTTTGTTTGTGTTGATTGCTTTTTTGCTTGCATGTGAGAGTTTTTTATTGAAAATACAAACCCAAGAAAACAATTCCCCCCTCTCCCCCAGCCGCCAAAACACAAGCCAGCCTTCTTTGCAGCTGTTCCACAGGGTGTTTCAGATGTCTCCCAGCCGGCCGTTGCTCCCAGAATCAGCGGCTGAGAAACACTGATCCAGAAGGATTGTTTTTCTCTTGGTCTATTTCCATCTTTGCTGTATGGTGTTTCTGAGCATGCCACTGGAGGTTTCTACTGCAATGCTTATTATGCTTATTAAACTTACTCTTTTGTACCTCTACATGCTCCTTGTCTGTCATTATGTGCACTAAGAAGTTTCGCATGATGACAGCTGATGACTTGGACATAACATTTGCACTGAAGCAGTGATTTTTGACCAGAGGATCGCTGAGGTGCCTTATACTAGAACAGGTGTTGTAAGACTGAATTTGTAAAGGGAGATATATAGTGCCTTTCTGAGCGGGGACTCTTTCTTCAGGTTTGTTCTTGAATGAAATGAGTCAAAGGAGTCAAAAATCTTGATTGTGACGTTTTGAAAACCAGCACTTTTGTTGATGAGGTATAGAAAATCCTTCCTGCATGAAAACAAGTACAGAATGTGGTTAAAAGAACAGTTTTGCCGTGTCTGCTACCATGTGATGATCTGTTATGAAATTATAACACCTCCCATCCTTTGCTTCCTTCATACCACCAGAAATTGTGTTAGGACTTATCAAGGCCTGCAAATAAACCCTTCAGGCCACAACTTGTATATGAACTTTGTTGAACATGCCATATACCAAGCTGCTGGGGTGGTTTCTAAATTTCTTTGGGTTTTGCCGCTTCGGATTTTGAGCTTTTAATTTTGCGTGCCAGTTGTTATTTTATGCCCCGTCAGCCTCTGGGGAATCCTGTGGTGACTGTGCCTTGTGATGTAGCGCAGCAGATCTGTGTCTAAACACTGTGGATTTCTATAAATGGAACACTTTTACCGGAAAGATGACTTAAGATGCAGCCTAGTTAAAGTAATTTCTGTTGAGTGTACTGACAGCTTTAGGGTACCCTGGATGTTCTGATGGGAGCACGGTGAGGCGATGACATAGACTTTTTGTTAGGTGTGTGTCTTTTTTTTCTACTCTTGTGTGTCAGATGTGTTCTTCGTTTATTCTTGGAAGTTGCAGTGCTTGCATTAAGCTTCTTCAACATGTACAAAGCAATGATGCTAGTTTGAAGATTTACTTATTGATCTTTATCAGTTGTCACAATTGATATAGGCTGTACCGTTGTTCCTTTTCTTCTAGAGACTTTTACAGATTGTGCTTTAAGTATCAGATGGAGCTCCCTTAAATATTGGTGTAAACAGCGGTCTAGTGTAAGAGGGCAAAATTTTATGTAATTGCTTTTGGAAACAGTTAAGGAGGTACCAGTTTGCAGTTGGTCTTCAGAGTTTTGTGAGTATCAAAAAAAAGTTTCATTTATCATGTAATTTTACACATGAGGAACTTGTGCAGATTTAAGATACAAATTTAAAAGCCTGTATTGGGAAACCTGATAAGAGGAGTAAATGTTAAGCTTCTATAAATAACTGTTTGGAAGTTAACAAATGACAGAATTTAAGTTGCTCATTTAACCATGATTAGGCTTCCTTGAGTATGTGCAATATGTATAATGGTGCAGTTGTACTTTCTGTGTTCTGAAGGAGAGCCTTGCTTAATTCAGTGCACAAGGTGGTGCTTGATAGCTGTTGTGGTTTCATTTCCTGAATTACAATTCAGTGTGTGACCTTGCAAATATCCTTAAAATTAATATGATAATGGCAATATCCCAAAGGCAAAACTTAAGTTAGATGAGTTTGTTTTGAGATGCTTAATAATCAAGATTATTGATTTTATGGTAAGTTATCTTCCTA
Organism: Buceros rhinoceros silvestris; assembly: GCF_000710305.1. Lineage (NCBI taxonomy): Eukaryota > Metazoa > Chordata > Aves > Bucerotiformes > Bucerotidae > Buceros > Buceros rhinoceros. Next base: position 109,831 of record NW_010426165.1, on the reverse strand, counting down.
TTAAACTATTTTCTCTTTTCTTGTGATTAGCGTTGTTTTTCCGTGTCATAGTGACTCCCTAGCTTCTGTAGTCTTGTTCATCTTGTCTCTGCTCGATTCTTTGAGCTAGAGGAGGCATGAAACTTAGCTGATCCTGATATCTGACACCCTTGCAATCTCTTCAGGGCCTGATTTTAGTGAACTTGACACCTGTATTTAATATCAGACACAAATTTGCCACAGAGCATGATGAAAAATACTTGATCTGCTTACTTGCTGCTTGTGTGGTTTGTTCACTTAATGTTTTAGAAAATGCCTGTGTATGTCATGGAATTTTAGTGGTAACTCTGTAAGAATCTTGTCACGCTTAGACTTCGAAGTTTGTCTATTTAGCTGCTGAAGTAAATTAATAGTTAATTTGTTTATTTGCACTTCTGATACCTCCAAGAAAGAAGGCTAAATGTTTGAATAGACCAAAAGATAAGTTTCTCTTACCGTCTCCATTTAACTTTACATCTGTCCTCCTCGAGCAATGCTCTAGTAAACTCTGAGAGATTGTTCTCCTTACTGCGTGACTCTACACCTTGCCAAAATACAAAGGAGAACAGAAAAGAATTAATTCTCTAGAGCTTATCTTTCCTGTGACAAGCATGGATTGAATTCAGCTAATGTGAACTATTTAAGGTTGAATTAAGTTCAGCTGGTTCTTGCATTCAAGACAAACCTCCAGTGACTACCACCCTTCTCTCTTCCTTTTAGCAGCATGGCTGGCTGCTTTTCCCGAAGCCTTGTTTCTTGTCAGTGGCTGTATGTTGTTAGTTCTCAGAGCAGCAGCAAAGTGCAAAAAAGTGGTGTGTTCCACTGTGTGTATGCAGGAGGACCTTTGAGTTCTGGTGATTGTTGGGAGTATGTGATCCCAGCATTTAATACAGAGGTAAGCTTTCCTTTCCTTTTTTGCTTTCCAGATTTCTGTAATGCAGCTTCAGTCTGTGACAATAGTGGTAAGAGATGTTCTTGCACATTCTTCCCAGCCAGGCAATAATGATAGATGCCGCAGCCCTCTGATTCAGAGTGTTGAGTTGCATAGAGGTGGTGCTAAGCACACAGAACTGATAATGTGATGTGGGAGACAAAGAAATAAGGCTGGTATTGGGTTTAGCTGTTCTGTACCTTGCAACAGCAGCAGCAGCAGCTAGTCATAACTGTGTTTGTTGTATTTCTGGACGCGTGAGTTGTCAGTAGTAGTGGTAGTGATAGGAGAAGGTTTTGAAGGTCTGAGACATGCACTGCAGCCTCTTTCCTAGCGACTCCCCGTTCCTATCCCTTCCACCTTCCCTGATGCATTTGGCTTCAAAGAAGCCAAGAAGTGTGAAGAAGACAGTGCATGGGAAGGTGCCCCATTGTCTTTTAAAAGTGCAGTGGGAGAAGTAGTCTTGGTGAAAGTTCTTCTTAGATTCGCCTTATCGGCTTGGAGGTATGCGCTTTTACCCATAACTGAAGGGCAGAATATAGTCATGTTAAAATTTAATACTGATGTTTGTTATTTAACCTGGTATGTGTATAGCTGATTTTGCAATTCTAAAAAATTAATGTGTTGTAAGGAAGGAATGATTCTATTAAAAAAACCATCCTGCCTTTGGAAATATTGGACTCATTTCCCCAGGGCAGCCTTTTTTTTTTTCCCCCCTTCCAAGTATTGAAATATACTTGGGACAAGGACAGTGTGATGTTTTTTTCCTGTTCTCTGTTGTATTTCTATCTACATTAGGATTGAGTTAATTTAAAGAAATATATACTCTAGGTACTTCTGCCAAAAGCTAAGTCAACACAATTTACAGGTATAGATTTTGAGCTTGTCAGTTTGAATGTGGCTTTTGAAACATCTCCAGGTATGTTCTGTTGATGTCTCCATAAAGAAATCAAGTCACTACTCTCTCATCTGTTGCTCCACATTATTTCCAACTCTAGTTCTGGAAAGGCTGCCAAAGAAATAAATCTATGGAAAGAGATTTTCTGAAAGGTATTTCAGGACCCTTATCCTTTTTATTTCATTTTTTTTTAATGTCTGTTTCCATGGGAACTGAGGAGACATAAACAGGCAAAACTGACTCACTTCTGCTTGCAGGTTTTTAGCCTGCGTGCATTTCCATGGAAACCAGTCTCACAGAAGAAAAGGCTAAATTAATCAAAAGCAATCAAACCTTTATCTTTAATATAAATACTGATGTCACTTTGAAAGAAAATTGGCACTTTTGTCGATTCTTGTATTAGGGCCTAAAGATGTATGGAAGAAATAGATCTTTTTTTACAGGGGTTTGGAGCATGCATGCTTTTATGTGGTTAAAGCCTCACGGTATGTGTGATGGTGTGTAGTGTGGATACAACTGTTGTATTTTTAATTACTAGGGGTGTCATTTGTTCTACGTTAAGTGAGCAGATCTTGAATCACTGGCATCTGACTTCTTTCCATTCTGTTGTTTAATGAAAAACAAATGAAAAGACGTTCAGTCGGTGTGTGAGCAACTAGGCCATGGAGACAAACTTGCTTTGTGGAGAGAGGCATGTAATAGTTTTGTGTTCCTCTCTCTGGGAGTTACTGTCCTACTTGCCTTTGCTAGAAGAAGGAAATGCAGGAGTGCTCCTATAAAAAAAAAAAAAACAAACAACAAAAAACAACATCTCCAGGTCAGCTCAATTTGGCACTGGGACCATAAATCTCTGATGAAAGTAGTTTGAGCTAAGCTGACTGAATGTATTTACGATTGGGCGGATGAAGGAGCGTATCCTTTTTTGCTGTAGAATTACAAGGCAGTCATGCCCCTGTTGTGAGGGGTGGCAAGCAAATAGTGATGGTAATTGTTTCTCTTGCTGTGTATCTAGCTACCGCTTTACCTTAGAGGGTGCGTGTTTGTTTTCTTTACAGTAGACTTTATTGCTGTTGCTGCTGCTTCCCAGGCAGAAAAACCTGAGAGGCTTTAACTTTGTGGGCATTAGTTTCTTTAAAAATCTATTTGGAACAGTATTACGCAGCAGCGTAGATTCCCTGAAAGGGTTGCTTTTTTGCTTTGCAGGAAGAGACTGGGAACAGCATTGCAATGGATTATTGTGAATTCACTGATGTTTGAGTTATTTGTAGCTTTGTTTCATTTATTCAGCTGTAGTCTGTGTTAGTGCTGTACTTATTGCACAAAACTGAGAACAAATGTTTAGGAAGTTCTCATAACATGGAATCAGCTACAGATCTAACGAATCTCTCTGCCACTTTTCAGATGCTTTAAGGATTTGATGATCACAGTGATGCTTTTTGAGATGTTAAAAATAGGAAGTGATGTTATTGAGGCAAGAGTGAATGTTAGAAACAAAGATGTAAAAATAGGAGTTAGGACTACAGTTGTCTGGTAAAGTAGCTTAACTTTTCTAATAATTCTCCTTTGGGGCTGAAGTGTTCCACTTGTTTTCAGCTTGAAACTGAAAACTTCAGTGTACTATCTATGGAGGATGATTCTGTTACCTGTGCAGAACAAATTAAAATGGATTTAGTGCCCAGGAGGTGTTGCTGCTGTTAAAGATACTTTGTGCTCCCTGTTAACCTGCCAGGGTAAGGAGCATGGCTAAACTTAAACTCCTCCTCAGGACATTCAGTTGTGGTGGTATCTTTCACAGCTCTAATTGTGCCACCTTTTGACTGGCTGGAGACTGGTGTGTATGTTCGTGATTCCTCTTGCTCTGGTGGTTTGATGAAACCACACAGAACTGCCTGCCCTTTCTGCCAGAGACAGCTGCCTGTCTGCCCCCAGGACAGAAGAGACAGTCTACTGAGCAAATATGGATCAGAACTTTTAAGGTCTATGAGAGAGTTAAAACCAAAATAAAAATTCATAGAGAGCCCCTCTGTCTTTGAGAAGATGGCGCTTCACAAGGTAGGGCAAAGAAACAGGGGAATGAAAGTGCCTCATCTTTTTCTGACCTGCTACTGCATATTTAGTGAAATACCCAATGTTACTTTACAGCCTTCCTGTTGTGGGCACTCTGCTGTCTCCAGGAATTTCTAGTGCTTCTGTAATGTTAACCGTGTAGGACAAAACTCTGCCAGGGCAACGAGAAGTGATGCATGACATTGCTGTTGAGGGAGGGAGCAAGCATAATGTTGCTTTGTCCTTGGGCTTTCTCCAGAGGCCAAAAACTCCCTGAACACCCTTCAGGCTTTAGGAACTTATAGGGGCAGGTTTAGCGAAGGGCAGTAACAGCATAGCAGCCTAAGCGCTGTGTGGATCAAGGGGTGGCTGTGATGCTGAACTTGTCCTCCTGTTTATTATGTCTTTGTTTTAGCTTTTTTAGTCCTGGGTTACTGTTTTAGCTCTGAGCTAATCCTGGCTTTTTAGCAAGGCAGAAAAGCAAGGTGCAGGAATACTTCTCCATCCCCCCCCACACTGCTGGGTCTTAGTTTTGCATCCTAAAATAGTAAGGTGCTCTTGCTTCTCTTGATGACAGCAGTCTTGTTGCTGTTTGAGTCCCTTTCAAGCCTTTATATTTCCCTCCTCCCCATTTGCGTGGCTAGGTGATGGGTGCAATTGAGCAACTTGCTCAGTTAAACACAGTGTGCCTTTGTTTTGCTCAGATGACGTTAACCTGAATTAATGTTTCACTTGCTTCACTTGCTCTGGTGCATTCTCTCTCTGTCCCTCCCAAGTTTGGAAAGGGTATATATTCTTGTGACTTACGGAGAGGTGGATTGGGATAATGTTTGTAAGGGGCAGCACTCAGTGTCTTACATGCAGCCAAAGCTGTATCCTCTGGTACAGTTTTTCAGAGGTCAAAGTCAGCAGCTTCCCCTATTCTGGAAGGTACAATGCAGTGAAAGCACTTTACCTCTCTTAGCAATTGCTCTGCAGCTGAGTGCTTTCGGAGGTGAAAGGACTGATTCATCTCAGCTGACTGTGAACCCCTTAGCAAAGAGTTCAGCTGGAAACAATACCTCTCTGTGAGGACAGCCTCATCTGCGTTAGTAAGTGGTGCTCTGCCTTTCCTCCATCTTGTCACTGTGCATCCCCTTGGTGCACAGTGCGCACCTCTGACCTGTAGCCTTTGCAGGAATGGCTCTTGTGCCTTCAGATATTACCAGCCTTAATGGAAGCTTCACCCTATCACTTGTTTTGATGGAATACATCACTTGGACTTCTTCTGTTGAGTTTAATGCAGGCAGGCTGACTCTCAGCACCTTTCATGACCATTTCAATTCTGCTTCACATCAGTTCTGCTGACGTTGCTGTGGCAATAACTTCAGGCGCAAAAGAGATAATATGCTGTTGCTGTGTGATTGTCTGGCCGTGGCCTTAGTACTGATTCTGACCATGTCTGTCACACTTGGTGATGTTTTGCAGAGGAGATTTTTCCTGGATTTGTTATCTTCTGCCAACCTTTTTGGTGCTCTTGTCACTGTAACATCTCATTTTTTCTTATTGCACTCTGGATTTACATCACAGTGTCAGGCTGAGGCAATAAACCATCAAGCCTGGGTATGACTTGCAAGGACAAGTACAATTGGGTCATGAAGTATAGCTCTGTATGAATTATGTATCTCTGTGCTTCAGAAGGAATGTAATTGTGCACCCAGGCATCAAGCAAAAAGTAATTTGTACTGTGTGTGCACATCCTGAATAGATGTTTGAACCTAAGATGGCTAATTTCAAGTGGTTATTCCTTCATGACACCACATGATTATACTGCTCTTGTATGCATTGCTTTCTTGAGGAAGTAATAGCCTGTGAGGATAGTGACAAAATTTTAGTCAGGTGCAGAAACTATAGGATGTTTCTTAACCAGTTCTTGGTATTTTGAATAACTAAATGCCTAGACAATCCAAGATATCTATCCATCTATATCTCTGAGGGCCAGAATTTAGCATTTCCTGCTCTGTTCCAAAGGAGAGAAATCAGAATGTGTTAAATAATTCAATTTTTAAATCTTATAAACATATGTTGCACATCTAACTTTTTTTTCAGATGATGGTAAGGTCCTTACTGCTTTTACTCAGTTCCTGTAAAAGCATGTCATTTTTTCGCAGCTGTTATCCTGTGGATTTCAGTGTTAGGGACACTGATTAAACGTGAGGTTCATCGAGCTGCAACAGTGCAGTGTGTATGCCCCTTAATAGCTCCTGGAACAAAAAGAGTTAACACAGTGTAACTACAGAAAAGTTTAACTAGTGACTTTTCCAGCTGCAATGAGTGTGCATGTTCTGACGAGTATCTTTGCTCAAAACATGCACAGATGCATGTATGCTTTAAAAGAAGTAGTGAAAATGGGTTGGCACAGAAATCAGTAAAAGCTGAGTTTTCCCAACAGGTAAGTAGCTGATGACTTCCTATGTATGAAGGCTTACTTTAAATAGGTGTTGACTAAGTTGCACCTTTTATTCTTTGTCAGAAATGAATCAATCTCAGAATAGCTTTTATGCTGTGTAAGAATTGCTTTTCAGCTAAAATTGAGTCTGGAGACACTAATGAAAAAAACCAAAACATAGAGACACATTTCTTAGGAGGAAGTGGTAACTTACACAGGCTTGACTCAGGAAGGCAGAGGATGCTGAGGCACAGGAAAGTGGAAAATATTCTCTGTCACGCAGCAGCTCGAGAGGAGAACTATGAATAAAGGTCTCAGTGTTCTAAATCTAGTATCCCATTGGCCAAATGAGAGTCACTCTCCTGTAACTACATGTTCTACATCTGCATGGTCCAGGACAGCAGTAATATTGCTGAAGTTGCTTGCTTGGGACAGAGATCATCTGCTGACACTTGTAAAAACGCAGCAGTATTTTAACATACTGCGTTGATCATAACAAAACTGGTGATGGTGGTCCACACAGGCAGTGCTGGTGGCTTGAAGTAGGTACTGTAACTAGGGGATGGTGTGGCTAGTGAAAGTTGCTGCTAGAAGTTGCCTAAAATGCATTTGTGGAAGTGCCTTAAGAAGTAAGTGTACAACCTAAACAGTTGCGAATGCTGGTTTGGTGTTTTTCAGCCTTCAGATTCACCACACCAAAGGCACTGTACTTCATGCTTTCCAGCCGCATTAGTACCACAACCAATTTTTTCTTTTCAAAGGTAGTAGTTTGTTTTTGTAATGGTAAGGTTTAATTTTGCTCTCCGTACTCAAGCACAGAACTATCTTTTCTTCTATTTAAACTTAAAAAAACCCATTATGTCCAGGCACAGACTAAACTTCTAGAATTTGTCCTCAAAGGATGAAAAACTGAGCTTTAGAAAAGAGAGGAATAATGGAACAGTTCAGGCAGTTTTAACTATAGCAATCACTAAGGCTCTAGGTATAATTAGAAATCTAATTACTGTGAATTTAGTTGCTAAGACTTCTCTGCCTTTTGAGACTTGCCCCACACGATTCTATCAGGTTCCAAACAGAGCATAGGCGGTTTTCCATTATACTGCTAGGAAATTAGTAATGCTGCTTTTGTATGTTAGCACTGTAACCGTAATCTGTTTAGAAGTGCCTTATCCGAACATTGGAAAGGCTTTTATTATTTTTAGATATGATTCATTATAATAATTTCTATGTATTTGAGTTCAGAACTTTTGTGTTTGGATCCAGTACTTCATTAGAAGCAGAAGCCTGAGTTAATAAAATGTAGACTGCAAATTGAATTCTAGTGAAGTTTGCACATTGAAAATAGGCCTTATTTGCATTAAAATATAGGAAAGCTTCAGTACTGTATAATATTATTATCATACTTCTGCTTGCTGTGTATTTTGTTTCCCACAAAGTTTTATAATTACGGCATACTGTATTATTTGAGAAATAGTTTGTGCTTCTGTGAATACAGACCATGGTGTTACATGAAGGGACTGCCTTTAGGCTGGCGTTTCCTGACCTTTGAATGCTGTAAGTTTCTTGATGTAGTTACTAAAACATTTGAGGAGCAATTAAAGATAGCTCGTAAATTAGGCTACGTACTCTCCTTTGCAAATTATACTTTCTGCTTCAAGGAATGGATGGATGAAGGACTCGAGAAACTTGCCTTTGTCTAGTGAGTGATTTGCTGCTTTTCTGATGCAGCCTTGATGCAGAATTCCTTCTTGTGATTAACAGTAAGTATGGCTTCAGAAAATGGCAACTGAGGAGTGAGAGGAACCATTAGGTAAAGAACCTTAATATTGGGAAGTTCACTCATTTCTAGCAAACTTTGTAATTGTAGCATAAAAAAGAACTAAGATAATTTTTTTTTTTTTTTCCCCCCTGCAGACTTTAATGTCATTTCAGGAAATTAGGGCTAATTTTTTTTTTATTTAAGACTTAACAATGTAGCCAGGACATTTGAAAAAAAAAAAACCCTGTCTTGGCTGTGTGTATTAATTGCTGGTTTTGATATAGTGCTGCGCTGGTCTAAGTGTACATGTATGTTGCTCAGCAGCTGTGTATTTGTTTGTGCCTTTGCAGGAATGGAATTACTCCGGAAACAGCTTTCACTATCCTTGTCCACGTTCACGGCCTTAACTAATCTTATGATGGTTTCTTTCTTCAAGGACCAGTTTATAAAAACATTGGAGATATCTGTATGATTAATTTTAAATTTTTCTGTTGTTTGTCTGGAAGAGACGGACAAAAGGACAAAACCTGTAAGCCAATTTATTCTGCAGCCAGCTTTGCCACTTGTGTTGTGAACCAACTCTTGAAGAGTTGTTAACACTTGTGAAAGTGTTTTGTAGGCATGCGGTATTTACTGATATCTCTCCCTGAGAGCTGTATATAATGTACCTGAAACTATCTGCTATTGCATCTCTATTGCCTCTTCTGCATGAGCAGTTCTTTTTTCTTGTTTTATGCTTGTTTGATTCTGTAAACAACGATTTCCTGTTAAAGGCATGTTGTGTCTCGTGCTTGAAGAAGTGGAAATTGCACGGGAGAGTGCGATTTCCACCCCCCCACCCCAAGGAATCGATTTTTTTGCTTGGTTCTCTGGTCTTTTTTTTTTTTTTTTGGTTAAATGCTTTAATCTTTGTAAAGACTAAATAACACGATAGGGTTGTTAATTGAGATGAATTCTGGACCTGCTGTACTGGAAAGGTTTTGGCTGAGCTCAAGGCTAAGCAGGTTCTGCTCCTCTGGCTTACGTTCAGGTATCCTGGGAAACGTGTTTGTATATTGAATTGAACCAGAAAACTGATATGTGAAAATACAGAGGCTGCCTCTTCTGCCTCACTCCAGGTCTTTGGGAAGTGTTGTTTTTAATCCGTACCAGGGAGGCTGACATGCTTAAACCAGTTATTTTTGCTAAAATATTCTCGCAGCTGCGCAGGTGAAGGGTCGAACTGGAAAAGCTGTGGCTGGTGGAAGCGTGTGGTTAGTGCCGGGGCCGCATGAGGGCAGCAGCTATCTTCTGCTTCACCCTGCACAGCCCTCCCTGCCACGTCAAACCTTCTGCGAGTTGAGTAAATATTATTTAAATCAAAAGACCACAAGCAACCCCACAGAACAAACAGAAAAGCACAGCATTCTTCTTTTCTTTGCAGTTACAAAGTGGCAACTACCATTCCCTGGGTGAACTTCAATAAACACTACATTAAAAAAAACATCTTTAGAGAGTCATTTCGTTTTAGAGTAACTTAATTTGGAGGAACCTTACTATTCATATCCAGTCCACTACTGTTGCCAGTAACTATTTTCATAATCTCATCAAGTCCCATCTAGTGACAAGTTTCTGTTTTTGTGACCTGACACTCCTCTTCATAAGGTCTTTAGTGCCTTGTCCTAATAGCTGGAAAAAAAATATATTGCCTATTTTTATCTATTTTTTAAAATTCAGTTGAAATTATGCATATGCCTAAAGAACCTGGGGAGAATGGGAAACATCGCATAGAGATGTAAGGTTTTGAGTACCATGCTTCTGCTGTTGCAGAGGGAAGAACATGTAGACAAATCTAAAATTCTTACAAAACCAGGCTTTGTTACTTCGATTATTTACAGAGCAGCTCATTTTATTTAAAGGACTTTTGCTAGTTGAGGAGAAAGAAGAAAAGTTCTAACTATGCAATCTTATCTTGTGGGTTGGCACTGTGGTGAAAATCTGGATGCTTTTAATCCTGAAGTCCTTCTTGCAGATCTTGAAGTGGAAGAGGAGAATAAAGAATGAAAGACGTGTCTGATAATTTGAATTGCTTTTTGCCAGGTAGAATTTATACAGGAACTGAAGACCAAAAAATGCAGAAGTCCTCTGTCAAGTGGTGATGATGTGTTTATAATTTTTAAAACAACTTCTGTTAATTTCACATACTTGAAAGAGAGAAGCAAAATAAAATTTGGGGGAGACAAGTTTGTATTAAGCAGCACACCTGTTGTATCTCTCTTTCGTATTTTATGGCCAAATCTGTACGGGTGAGTTCTGCCTCACCGTCACTGGTAATGGTCTCATGTAAGAATGGCTGTGTCTGTTCAGACCCGAGATCCAAGAAGCATGGTGTCTTGGAGAACTGTCTGTGGGATTAGCATTTGCTGTTGTTTCTCTCATCCTGCTTGCCTATCTTCTTGCAATGTGTGACCTTTGATTTCCTGAGGTAGGTTTCATCTAGGTCTTTTCATGTAACAGTGCCAGCTAAGATTTGCTGACAGACATAAACTTGTCTGACTACTTTTCAAACCTATATGTAAGTTTCTGGTACCATCTTCCCATGTAATGGAGCTTCCCAAACTAATGGTGTTGTGTGAAAAAGCACCTATAAAGCCTAGTTAAAACACAAATGAGTTAAGATGATGAGAAAATAATTTAGTTTTTCTAGAAATATTTGGCAAAGTGTTATTTGTTTGGGTTGTTTTTTCTTTTTTTTTTTAAAGTGATTAAGAAGATAGCGTAGTGAATGCTTAACTCTGGGTGGAAACAACAATGAGAGGCTAAGAATTTATCTGGGTTCAGACAAGAATTTACTGTCTATATAGAAGTTGAAAAAACTAAGAATGTCTGACTAACCAGGGTTTTAGAAAGCCAGATCTGGAAAGAGAATTAATCTTATTTCAAAGTATTAAACTTCTTTATATGAATTTACTAGGAAAAAATACATTCTCATTGAAGGGTTTCTTTTAAGGATGCCTCAGATGTCACTGACTAGAGGCATATTCCTGTCCTGTATGTTTTTGCCATGATCTCATAGTGGATGCTCTTGACAGAGGAATTCCTGTGTATTGACATCTGATAACTTTAGGTTCCAAATCCACCCTCCTAGGAAACCTATTCCAAATTGCTGCACTTTCCCAAATGTTTCCTGTGCTGTAAGCACCTAAAAGATTAAGCGCACATGTTACGCTATTTCTTTGCAAGCAACTAATCTTTGTACTTGTTAGGGTCACATGTGGTAACTATCAATATGAGGTCAGCTTGAAGATGAAAGTAGATTTATTCTAGCAAAGCAGGGTTAAATTTGGAATTGGGCTTGGGAAATGTTCAGAATTAGTCTGTGGTTGATGCTGGTCTCTTCTCTGCTACTTTCTTATATCATTGTATTAAAACTCAGAAAAGCTTAATAATACTCTGTCGTCTGGCTCAGGTTGATTCTGAGAAGTAAATTAAGGCTAATTTGGAGTGACCAATCCATCAATCTCTTCCTGATTTTGCTTTTGTAGCAAATCAGTATGACAGTTTTTCTGGAGCATAATCTTCACCTGTATCTTTATTCTATTTTTTAAAACACAATCCTTTTTGATTCTCTCTCACCTGAGTTTATAGTCATGTAATTTTTTCTGGGTTCATTTTAGCCATTTTCATTGCAGGCTTAGTAGTGAAAAGAGCTCTTTTACTAAGTGTAACCGCTCTGTACTCTCACATTTGTGTGCACATGTGTGTAACATATTAAAAAGGGGGGGGGGGGGAGGAGTTTTAATCTTGCT
>NW_010426165.1:87140-97928 GCF_000710305.1 Buceros rhinoceros silvestris | reverse complement strand
TGTTAAAATGTAAAAAACAGGGGGGGGGGGGAACAGTTTTAATCTTGCATTATGTGTCCAAATATAGAAATCTAGAGGAAAATACACCTACAGTTATTAATCCTAATGTGCCCCTTACTGACCAATTCTTTCAAAAATTTTCAGTGTGTTCAAGGACAGAGCAAGACTTTGCAAAATTTTAGGATAACAGTTGGAAAGAACGAAAGGAGGTCTCTAGTCCAATCTCCTGGTCAAAGCAGCATCAGTTATTAGGTGAGACCAGGTCTTTATCTAGTCAGGTTTTGAAAACCTCCCAGAATGGAGACTGCACAATCTCTCTCTCCCTGTACAACCTTTTCCAATGCTTCACTGTCTCCATGGTGAACAGACTTCTCTTCACAACCAATCCAAACCTCTTGTTTCAACTTATGCCCACTGCCTCTCATCATCCCACCACGAGACACTTCAGGAACCAGGGTCTGTTTTCTTGGTAGTTTTCCTGTAGGTGCTGGAGGGCTGCTCTTTTGTCTCCTCAAAGTTGCACCTTCTGCAGCCTAAACAAGCCTCGTTCCCTCAGTCTCTCCTCATAGGTCTTGTGTTAGCATCCTGGTATTTGATCGTCTGCACAGTCCTGTGTTTGTCTGTAGCCCTCGCTAGGGTACAGACATGATGCGTTAAGACAGAGGGCTTATTGTCGTTTGGAGAGGTTTGTGTGTTTTGGTTGTGTGGGTTTTGTTTTGAGGTTTTGGGGTTTTTTTTTTAAGTTGTTCCATACACTTCCTCATATTCCACCTTCTATTTCAGACAGCTCTTTATTGTGCATTTGTTGCCCTGGAGGTGTGAGATGCTTGTAGGGGAGCTTACTGAAGAAATGCCAGATCAGTGAAGGGGCACTTAACACTGAATGTATGCTATCAAATGTATTGAATATACAATAGTGATATAGGTAATGCTTTTGCTACCACAAAGGCCCTTTGCTTCTCGAGGCTCAGTCCGAAAGCAGTTGTTCAGGGCAGAGGGATGAGTAGAAAGCCAGGCTTCCGGCAACAGGCACTCTCGGTGGGCTACTTGTTCCATAGTGCTTTAGTAGAGAAATCTTTCCTAATGTCTGGTCTGAACCTCCTAACCTGTAACTTGTGGCCATTGTCCCTGAAGGACAACAGGATCATATAGGCATTGAGTATATTTTACTCCCTGAAGGACTCACAGGATCATATAGGCATTGAGTATATTTTACATATATCTATTTATATTTTTTTATATATAAATGTAATTGTAGGTAGAAAGTGAGGTCCTGAAGGCAGTGTGAGAATTGGGATATTCCAAGATAATCAGAGCTCTCTCTTGAAATTCCAGAGCTCATCAGATGAGGAAGTCAGTGAGGAAAGGCAGTGGCTGTTTGTGCAACACTACTAATTTAGGCTCTGAGTGCTTGACATACAGCTATTTAGTAAGCTTGGGGTAACAAAGAGCTGTTTGGAAGAGGATGGCTGTTACAGGCTGCTGTGGAATCAGGCGTCAAGAACTGGTGGGATGGTTGCGAGGGAGGCCATGCACATGGTAATCGGTTCCCTCTGGAGAAGACGGCACTGCTGAAAAAAGCTGTATTGGATGTGAACAGTGCTGCATTTGAACTGCTGCTGCCAGCTAATCATGACTAAAAATGTGGAGATGTTTGGAATGTTGAACACAGGTCTGATCTGCACTGCAGTGACTACTCGCGAAAGTGTAGTGAGAATTCACTGCAGTAAATTTGGGGTTTGCAACCGCTTTCAAGAGGAATAGGACAACTGCAATGTGTTTCATCCAAAAGGACCAGTGCCCTTAATGTCTCCTTTCTGTACTTGTGTTTGGTTTTCTTCATCCTCTTGAGCACTTGTATTGCTTATTCTGTCATGTTTCAACTTTCTGGTCTTCTTTCTTCAACTCCTTCTAGTTCTGTGGTTTCCAGTATAGCACAGATCTTATTTTCCAAACTATTTTTGAGGTAGTTTATTTTTTTTAGTCAGGCATTGACATTAAGCTGTTTAATCTCTCCCATGAATTGCTTCATTGATTCAAAACTCTCTGTGGTATAGAAACGCTTGAAGTATTCCCTTAATAAGATGTGTGCTGGTGGTAGCCGTAGTCTAGTATGTTACCGAATCATTTACCTTTTGAGTCCCTGTAGCCCTTGCACACAATTGTGTGTCTGTCTGCAGTGGCTACGCCAACAGTAGTGGTTTTCTCTTTTTCATAGCAGCTGCACTTGTTGTCCTTCAAAGGTGATGAGATTTCCAAAGCGTGCAAGCTCATAATCAGTGACAAATACCATACTCTCTTTTATTTTTCCAGTAAAAGAAGTTAGTATATTCCTCATCTAAGCAATTTTCTCTTAAGATTACTTTTATCAGTTCCTCCTAGTATGTGCCAGTATACGCTTTCTAAAACATTTTAATTAAAAAGCATTATTTGTGGTATATCCTTTGTCTATGTCCAGTGGGAGCCATTGGGATGAATATTTCCATAAGGCTTCATTTTGCATTGGTTGCTGGGTGGTTCCCTTCCTACATTCTGTTCAGTGTGAAGCCTCATCTCTAGAATGTCTGTCTGGTCCCATAAAATGTTTGGGGAAATGCAGTTATATGCTCTCACGTGAGGTATACATCTGCTGCAGTTGCACGTTGGATGCTCTACTCTGAGAGCATGATAAATGTGGAGGTGCTTGTGTATTCAAAGTTTTGTTTTGAAGATAGGAACAAAGCTAAGTTAGTAATTTATAAGTTCTCTTTGCTCCCATGTTGATTCTCCACCAAGGCAAATGCTTTTGGCTACTCTTAAAGGACAAGCTTGAAAGTGTTTTATATTTTTAGATGAGTGCTGGGCAGTTCTTCTGAGGAAGAACGTATGTTGCTGAGATTGTAACCATCTTGGGACCTGGGCTGTGCTAAAAATACCTATATTGTATATGTATATGTTGTGTCCTGTGCTGTAAGGCAGAAGCCTCCTTATTCCTGTCCCAGTGTTAAAAATGGGTGAAACTTGCTTTTAAAAAAAGGATTAAAAAATTGCTAACAGCAAAAAGATGTGAGAATATAGATTTGCACAGTCAGTCTGTAGGTAAGGAGGAGATGGTATTAACTTCCAAAATATGTGTTTAAGTTTTTTTTAAAGTATTTATTTTCAGCTGCTAAAATTTCAGTCATTTTCATATTTATGTTATGTATCTTAGTGCCATCATCTTGCGTTTTTGAACTCCTGGCAGTCTGTCTTTTAGCCCAGCTACCTTGCTGGCCTCGAAAGGCAACTGGGAGTGAATGAGAACTGCAAGGCAGTTTCCTTTCCTGTTGTAGAACTGTTTAGTTACTTTCTAAGGTACTTGAGTAAATATTTAATTGTAAGCTGATTGTCCTAAGGTTTTTGAGAGTACATTAATACACTTAATTTCTAGTACTGTTTATTTTCTTGATTATCTGATCTTAAATATTGCTACTTATTTTAGAAGCTGTATTTTTTTAGCAATGGCTGTCAGAATGTTTTCCTTTGTAGGAAACTGTAGAAAATAGCTTTGGAAAGAACTGCAGGAGGTTTATCTCTGGGCCTTTAGAAACCACATTTTTAACATCACTTTATGCCAGCGTATGTCAGAAGTACTCTATAAAATCTGGTAGTGGAAACTTGGACAATCTATCCCAGTGCTTCTCCTTTTTTTTTTTGCCTTTTTTTTTTTCTTCTCAACATGTCTTTATGTTAGTTGATAGGCTTCTTTCAGTCATATTTTCTTCAGATTTGCGATCTTTAATTTTTGTTTTTAATCTGACCATTCTTACTTCTAGAGACTCTACAGCTTGTGCGTATGTTTCTTGGAGTGTGCTGTTCCACAATATGTTTCTTTTGGGACTCTGTATGAGTGGAGTAGAAAAATGTGGCTTGCAGTTATGCTCTGCTTCATGCTGTTCAGTGCAAAGACACTGGGTCTTCAGTATCATGGTACTGATTCAGATCAGCTTGCCATTCACTATAACTTCTTATTAACACCATCCTGTCCGCTTGAAAGTGCTTTGTTCCCTTGCCAAGATTCAAATATTTGTATACTTACTGTACACTTGGATGACTTACTGCTGTTGCTACGGAATGTATAAAAATGTGGTTCTGAGTCTGCTCTGATGGAAAGACGTGAAACCATCTTTGAAGCTTAAAAGTTGTGTCCTTTGGTCAAAAGCAGTTGATCGCAGTCTCCTGTGTCTGGGGAATGGCCTGGGTAGAAGTGTCTTGGCAATATTATGGACAACATGTTTTGTTGTTTCTTTCAGTTTCAAGACATTTTCTGTATCCCTGCCCTGATAGGCTTTCTCGATCAAGCAGTATCAGGTCCCTTTCTAATAGAAACTGCAACTTTGTTTCTTCTATTCTTTGTACTGAAGGATTTTTATTTTCCATTTTTATGTTTTTCTGAAGACAGGGGATGTGTAGTTCTGGATTATTCTTCAGTGTATTCATTCACAGTTAATTTTGGGATGGTAGTCTTAACCGCATAATCTAGTTCCTTCTCTTGTATTTCTTTTTCTCCTTGCTGCTTGTTCATTAAACATTTTGTGATGAATGCCAGTGCCTCAGATCAAAGTTAGGAGCATGTTTTACCCTATAGCGTTTATATAGTCCATGCTTATCGTCCCTCCCCTTGCTTTCGGCATGATGTGGGAAGAACAGGACGTACACACAGTTTCTAAATTTCTCTGCTGATGAAGATCATCAGCTAGCCACTGTGAGGGTGGTGTTCCCTGAAATTCATGGTTTGTGCTGAAGCTTCACAGGGATCTTCTGTGAACGGGTCTGGAAGCTTCATCCCAAAGAGAAGCTAAGGGACTCTCTGCCTGACCTCCCTGTTTCTGCTCTTGCCATGCAGAATCTGCAGTGAGATGGTGGTTCTTCCAACATGAGGATGGTGGGAGGTCAGAGGAGGTCAGAAGTAGAGGAGTCTTGCCTGTGCTTTTACCCCAGGGGCCATTTGCAGATGGGATGTAGCCTTCAAGAAGAACCTTCTGATAGGATATTTGGAATTCTCTGTGATGTGCGACTGTCAGATGATGCACACTGATTTTAAAATCTAAAAGCCACTTTTGGCTTTACAGAAATGACCCAGAAAATATTACTGTGGTGTTGACTGGTTTTGATCTTCCTTACAGGATAGTCTTCAAATTTTTTTTTTAAATATCAAAAAATTTTAATATCATTTTTAAGGCTGAAACTATCTGTCATTTTTCAATCACAGCAAATAGTCTTGGGAAAAGAAATTGATTAGCATTGTAAACAACCCAAAACCTGGCTCTCTAGTGCGAAGAAACCAACAAACTCGGAACATCTTTATGGGAAACTAGGTTGTTAATGAATACAGCTAGGGAGGTGTTCCTGACAGTCAGAGCTGGGCTTCGTCTTATGCTGTGCTGCTTTGTAACAGTAGAGGGTACTGTTGGTATAAGATTAAAAAGAGTTTGTTCACACAGAGCTTGGATTTCTTTTGCTCGTAATATGTTGGTCATTGGAGCTGTTGACATGTTATTAAATAGTCATCTTTGGGTTGTTGCCTTGTCTTCATCCTATCCATTTATGGATTTACTACGTAGTTTTGTGCACAATCCCCTAATTGATTATGAATGTTTTCTCATTATTTTTGTTGTCACAAAAATTGCTTCGAAGATGTATGTTCTGATATAGCTTGTTTTTACTTCAGTGTTGTGGAAAGACTGTTCCTTCTCTGTTATAGATTGAAGTGTTGATTATGCTGAACAGCTTTCCAGAGTGTTTCTTCTGGAGATAAAGTATAAAAAAGAACAGCAATGGTTTGGGGTCAAAGCTGCAATTATTCCATCTCTTTTGTTGGACAGCCTTGCAACAATCCCGTCTGCTGTTTTATTTACCACGTTCTTGCATAGTCTCTGGCTGCTGTTCACCACGGAGCTGTTTTATTTGAACGTCAACCGGTGTGCAGTTATTTAAGACCTGCTTTTAAGGAATGTTACCACTTTGCCAGGGGTTGTTTCAGTTCTGTGGAAAGGACCTGAGCTTTACAAATATGAGCTTCTGAAGGTATAGTTACATGGTATGTTGATTTTGGTGGCAAATGTGCTGTAAGTAATTGTGTAGTAGCATTTTTAAGGAGTATTTTTGGTGGGTTTTGTCCCATGCTTTTTCAGCGGTCCGGTTTATGATATCCACCCACCCTGTCAGGAGATTCTTGGCACAGCTGTGCTGGGGAGAGTTGCAGTGATGTACTGGGCCACACAGGGTGTGGAAATTTCCTTACTTTTACTTTGCTGCCGGAGTACTCTGCAAGTACATGTTGAGGTTGGTGTTAATTTGAGGTTGGAATTGGTAATCCTGGTGTGAGTGAGACACCTTCAGTCTGGTCACTGCTGTATTCTAACTGTATTGTAACGTACTTATGTGGTTGGAAATCCCCATTTGGGTTTAGCTGATATTTTGCTGGCAAAAAGTAATTTGTGAGTAAAGCATTCCACTTGGCAAACTGATTTAAGCCGCAATGTCAGAAAAGCCTCATTGAAGGTGCAAGATATAGTAGATAAGAGTAGCAAACTCATTGAAGCCCCAGGTTCTTCAGCTGCTGAGTCTACCTTTCATTATGGCTTGTTCATATGGATAATTTTACTGCTACTACAGTGTGATTTCATTGGGAGGAGGCCTTCTGTAAACAAGCTAGAAAGAAATTTATTCATAGGCTTCTGATAACTGTTTCCTCAGTCTCTGTTCTTCTGCATGTTTCTAGGATGAGGGAGTAGCTTTTAGAGATGGAGTCGGGAGCAGAAAATAGAAGAGCTGTGTCTGGTAGGGGTTGGGCTAAGGTGGTGGAGGAGAGGATAGAAAGGTGGGCTTTTGGGCTTTGGCTACAGCACTGCCAGCACTGGTTATAAATGTGTCATGAAACATGACTTGTGCTCTTTGAGCTTCAACCCTTATTTCTACCACTTACCTTGAGCCATCTTTTTCTGTTTGACTGATTTGTGTGACAGACAAGGCCACCCTACTCTAAAACAGCAAAAGACCAAAAGGGAAAGGTGTTTTGCCAGTTGGACCTTTCAGCCAGGGGGGTTCTTGAAACGGCTCAGTGAAAGGGACGTGGTGGAATAGGTTCAGGGGCTGTTTGGGTCTGTGTTGTGAAGCTCTGCTTTCTGTGGCATCGCTGTTCAAATTTTCACTAGCAGAATGTGGGGCATTAATAATCCATCTGCTTGGAGTCTTCTGATGGGGGAGATTTATTTGATGGAGGAAGTTGTCGGTGCAGGACGTGAGCCATGTGGAGTATATTGAACAACTGCAGAGAAACTGCCTGGATCCTGCGAGCTGACTTGGGCAGTTCCTGGCCAGAACACTCCAAGTTGCACACTGTTGTATTTAAGTGGCTGCTCCTCTTGTGAGAGCCAGAAGTGAAGAACAGTTTATTATGGGTAATAGTCATGACCTCAACAGAGTAATTCTTGGATTTTCACTCCTGGACTCAAATAGTAGCTGTAACAATACATTTCATTATCTGGGGAAGGAAATTCCTTGTAGCTGAACCCTAGCCTTATGGTTATTAGATTTATCCTGTGCTCAACTCAGGATAAATTCAGTTCTCGCACTGGAACATGTTGTTAAGACTCCTTGCCTGGCATAAGATTACTGGCAGCCTGGAAGGATTGTCTTTTTTTGCCATTGACTCCTCTGCATTTAATTTGTTTTGAATCAGTCCAACATGAGGGGAAGTACTTGTATGAAAACCATGAGAGCATGGGTGTTTCACAGAGTCACAAAATAGTTGAGTCTAGAAGGCACCTTTGGAGATCTTTACTCTCATACTACAATTGGAGTTTTTTCTTATGTTTAAATAGAATTTCCTGCTTTTCAGTTAGTTTCCACTGACTTTTCCTTTCACTGGGCACTTCTGAGAAGAGTCCATCTCTCCCTTCTTTATTCCTTCCCATCAGGTTACATTACTAAGATCCTTCTGAGCCTTCTCTGCTGAAGGCTAAGCAATTCCTGTTCTCTCAGCCTCTCACATGGCAAGATGCTCCCTCCAATCCCTTAATCATCTTAGGTTGCTGGACTTGCTCCAGCATGTCTCTCTTGTAGTGGGGAGCTCATCACTGGACCCAGCCGTCCAGCAGCGTCTCACCAGTGCTGAGCAGAGGGAAGCATCCCCTGCCTTGTACTGCTGGCAGCCCTCTGCCTGTGCAGCCTGCGTTGCTGTTAGCCGCCTTTGCCACCAGGGCACATCACGGGCTCGCTTCAGCTGTTCCACCAGGACTCCCAGGTCCTTCGCTGCAAAGCTTCCAGTAGGTTGGCACCCTGCCTGTTATAGAGTTATTCCTCCCCAGGAACAGGACTTTGCATTTCCCTTTGCTGAACTTCATGAAATCTGTCTTCCCATTTCTTCAGGCCTTTTCCATATTTTTTTTTTTGTCAGCAGGAGGCCCTCATTTTCCCTAGTCGTCTTTTTGCTGCTAAATTACCTGTGGAGTCTAACCATGCCCTGGATTGTTCTGAGATCGTGATGTAACCCAAAGCGTGTCATCATGGTAAAACAATCCTATCCTGTAGGTATCCACAGAAGAAAGACGAAAGGATTTGACTGTATAGCTAGCCTAGGAATTATTTATGCTGTTCTGCTTCTTACAGGTCCAAAATCTGTTCAATATCCACATGACCATTAATAAGATTCATGGAGCATGGGTATGGACAAAATAAAATGGGATTCTGGCAAGTGATCCAGCTGCCTTTTCAGGAGTGGTTTTCTCAGTGGAGTTTGTCCCGTACCTTTCTTCAAGTTCTGCACCTTCTCCCCATGCCCGGTTACCTGTAAGCGGTAGCTGTTCCACCTACTATTTAAGGCAAGTGGATACTCCACTTGTAATACCGTACCTCTGACAGAATTGCAGAGAACATCATAGCTGGGATCCAGTGTTCCTGGTCAGCACAGATGGTGAAGCGCTGGCAAAGAGAAGGCTCTGCTTGCTGTTAGGCACTGCTACCAAATGAGCTTATGTAAAAGCAGCTGTGGGGAAGTGGTCTGCTGCAACTGCTAAACCTCCTTTCCTCCTCTGGGGTGTCTGTGGGCCTGGAGCTGGTGACCGCTGCCTGCTTGAATGCAGTGAGGATCTTAAGCTGGTTGCAGTTCTCTTCCATATGTGCAACTTTGCAGCTGGCCCTAAATCCTGTTTTTGGCTTGCATTTCTCCATATGGAGTCCTTGGCCTGGAGATGCTTGGGTTTGTGTCACACTGAATAGCAGTATTATGGTTAGCGTTGCCATTACTTGATTTGGTTTGAGAGAATTAGTGAGCAGTTTTGTTTGCATATGGTTTAGAATGAATGTCAAGGTTATCCAGCCTGAGAAAGATGCTCTTTTATTAAAATTTAAAAATTTCACAATCCCAGAAGGCAGCCTACCCCCACAACCAAATCCCGACTTTAAAAAACCAACAGCTCAAGCAGTTTAGAAACATCCAGTTTGCTTTCTCTGAATGACCTTGTGTTTTGTGAACTGGTGTCTTGGGCTTTTGCAATATTGTTTGTTTGCAGAATGCCCTTCTTGCTGCTGTCTCCTTTCACTTAATCCTCTCCTATCTTTCCCCATCGTCTCCTCAGTTGTGCAGGCAATTTCACAGTCAAATTTAAGGCCAATAAGTTGCCTGTGTTGATGGCTTGTCACAAACAAAGAAGGAGCCATTTTCCGTTTCTGAACTGATCCCTCACCTGCCAGCATCAAACTGTTGGGTTCTTTTTGCTAGTCAAATGAAGCTGTGTTAGATGAGGCAGCTGTTTTAGCATAAGGTTAATAAAATGACTGTTGCCTTTTATAAGGAGTTCTGCTAGTGGAGTAACCCAGAAATGGCAAAACTCTAAAATTTGTGAATCCCAGTGAGCCTGTGAAATCCTGGCTGGGAGCATGCTTCAGCAGGTGGCTGGAAACGCTAATAAAGGAGCGAGGTCTGTCATGGAGTGCTGCGGAAGATTTGTCTTTCTGACATTACAGTGGGTTTTCTTTGTGGAGATTGAATTAATTTAAGAATGGGAATTGCTCCTGGCAGCTCTCAGTTTCTGAAGTTCTAGCTTTTGGTGAAATAGAGTTGGCAGTTTCACATGATTATCAAAACTGTTTGTTTCAATGCTACTGGATTACTGTTCTCAGGCAAGCCATTCCCTTGTCTTGATTAACGTAGACCATCGATCTGGGTTGGTTTTTGTTTTCTGGTTTTGGGATGGGTTTGGGTTTGTTTTGTTTTTCCAGAGGCCCTGCAAGTCCTCTGAAAGTCTACATGGCCACTCAAAAGAGCAAAGCTAATACGGGTGTTCAGAGGCAGGACTGAACATCACAGATCGTTGCACATTGCATTGTGGCAGAGCTGAGAAAAATATGTAGGAACATCACCAAACTAAAGGAGTTGCATCTATAATTTCTTTTCGACTGAACATGTAAAATTTTACTTTCTTTCTTTCAACATTATTCTGGCATATAATAATAGTTATCTAGTATGTTTGCCTGTTGCAAATGTTGAGGAGACTTTGTGGCTTTCCCAAATAGGGTCACCCAAGATTTTTGGGCATGATACAGCACATGAGCCTGGTCACATAGCTCTGATAATTTACTGCCTTTATCAGTTTTGCAGATGAGCTTTGAATTGTTGTAAGCTACATTTCTGACAGACGAGGCTTTTTTTAATACAATTTATCCTTGGACAGTAAATATTCTTGTACCTGGAGGTGAGACTGGCCTCTCTCTTTTTTTTTTTTTTTTTTTTTTTTTATTTTTTTTCCCCCCGGGGGGGCGGCCGCG
>NW_010426165.1:46707-87122 GCF_000710305.1 Buceros rhinoceros silvestris | reverse complement strand
TTTTTTTTTTTTTTTTTTTTTTTTTTTTTAATTCCTTTCCACCCTGGGAGAGTGGCAGCTTGGTTGTGCTTTTAGCCACTGCTGATTCGGAAACTACACTATGAGTTACTTTATTTAAAGAAGGCTCCCTTGCTTTGTGAAACAATTCAGTTGGGTGCTCAGCAGTTTAATTCCACTGATCCTAGACTGGAACCAATGTTTCTTAGTATTTAACCTTCTGGGTGCTTTGAAGTTTATTTTCTCACTGGCTTGTTTCTCTGTCAAGTGCTAATTTGAAGGAATTCATTGTGTTGTTGTATGTGGTGTGATAGGAGGAACAGTTTTTCTTTAGATTGTCTCCAGCTGTATTTGTCCAGAGGCTGGGTGGTGTGATGATCAACTTCTGCTTCTGTTGCTATTTTGATAAGTTTTTCATTGTCCTGCACTTTCTGCACATGGAAATGAGGTGCTACTGACACCATTTAGCCCCTCTCTGGGTTATTTTTCTTACGTTTTGGTGAACCAATTTTTTTTCTTCAAATCAAACACTTCTGTGAAAGAAAGTAGGAAATGAGAATCTGTCTAGGCACTATTCAGAGTTACCGTGGTTTTGGTTTTTTATTTCGGGGGTTTTTTTTGTTTCCTTTTTCCTCCAAGTATGGGAGCTTTCATAGTCAGGCAGATACTCTGGGAACAGAATAGTGTTTGATTTTGGCATCCTTCTAGGATGCACAGATGACTCCTGGAACATCTTTATTTCAGATTTGCATGTGATAATGTTTGTTTGGTTTAGGACAATGCAGGGCTTTTGCATAGACATAATGCCCTTTGTAGACTAGTTAGTGTGGCTGGAAGGTGAGGAGGAGCTGCAAGGCTCTTCAAGACCTCTGGATTTGGAAGAACACATTCTCAGTATCTCTCTGTATGTATTTACTACCTGTAAAGTTATATGCTGTGGAGGACCTCTCAAATCCAAATTTTAGTGCACGTTTTGGAAACTTAATGAGTTGTAGAATTTGATGGGCCAGATGCCTCTTCAGATTTTGGAATCAGTTGCGGTGATGCTGTTAAACAAACGAAAAATCCCAAACTGCAAAAAATGTGATTGAAAAATGGATCAAAGAGACTTTCTGTTCAGTATCATCTTTCATGTTAATAAATGGACTGGGTCCTTGTAGTGCAAAATAAAGTAGAATATTGCTATTTTACAGAGAAGATGCCTGTAAAGCCCTTGTGTGCCAGGGATGTTTTATGCTCATACGCTTTCCTTGTACCTTACTTCTTCCAGTCATTTGTTTCTGGGCAGACACAGGAGAGATGAGAAATGTCGATATAAAGCTGTACATATGAACTTGCAGGCAGTTATTCTGGCAGCTAGGCCAGTTGTGTGCTCTGAGGTTTTGGGAAGCCTTTGATATCATAAGTGGTAGATCATTTTCAAACAAATTCAAGAATGTGAGTTTCCTGATGGAAGTTTTTATATTTCTGCTTTTGAGGAAAGAGAGGCTTCTGAGAGCTAGCTCAGGAAAGACAATGCACGGAAGTATTTTCCAGGGAGAGGGAGTTAAAAAATGGCTGAATGGATCCAGTACACATAAAACCAACACCAGGCTGTTAAAATAGTTGTTCTCCTCATCGCCATTAATTGCATGTAGGTATCTTTATTTATGTAAAACAAAGATAATGTGCAACAGCCTTCCAGAGTTCTCCCACAGTTGTGTGAGTGTATGTAAGTTTAAGACATTGTCTCTAATACAGTTCTTAGACTGTGCTTTGTTAAGGTTAAAAGCCCTTGTCCATATTTAATTAAAATACTACAAAAGCAAAGCAATTTATTTCTAATTATGAATGGTTTGTATTTTATCTAAGGTAACAACATACATTTTGTTTGTACTATGAAAATATGGAATTGATTTTCCTTGTGCTAGTGCTGTGCAATAACCTTATCAAGAAATTTTAGTGTATTTGTGTTCAGTTTGAAACTGAACTCTCTTTAAAGACAAATTTAAGGGTATTTACTTTCTTTGTTGCTTTAAGCTGCTAGTATGTGGTAAAGAGTAATAATGTTTCAAACTTTTGAGGGGTTTTTGGTGTGGAAATTGCTTGGGATTCCAAATGTTATGTGCAAGTGACATGCATGAGCTCTAACCAAGAAAACTGAAGGGAGTATGCTGTTTACATTTTTCTAGTGATTAAAATAAATAAGTAATATTTGGTTAAAATTACTTTAAAAATACTTTATGAACAATTTGCACCTTTTAAAGTGTGATTAAAAGCAACCAGAGAGCATTGGCCAATTTTTATTTACATCTGTTTTGCATCACCAAAATACTGTGAGTCTGGCCCTTTATTTGCCAGTGATGTATTTGAGTATTTTCAAGAGTTTATATTCAAATGAATAAAGTTTTAAGTAAATAATAAGGTCCTTTAAAAAAAAAATTAAAAATAGTTGTGATCTGTAACCCTCCTGTCCCATTGTATTTGTTTGAACTAAGTAATAACTATACTAATGATTGTAAGACATATTCCACACAGAATAATGGGATTTACCATTGATTCGGTAGTTTTCTGTCTTAAGTCATGTCAGTGGTTAAACTGGTCAAGCCTCCAAGAATTCCTAATAGCTAGATCCTACAGTCGTACACAGGTAAGTCTAAATGCAAGGCCCCCTATGCCTCTGATAGAGCAAGTGGACAAGTTTGCTGTAAATTTTAAAGACAGCTGCAGTTTTTTTGTTGCTGATATTATCTAGGAAACGTTACTATTGACCCTTTTAAAATACAGATGTTAAAGAAGTCACAATTTTGAGGTGTCAGCTGGAGATGTACCATCAGATACGCGTTCTGAACCTAAAGCAAGTGCTTTACGTTTGAGTGCACAGATAATATTTCTTGGAGACAAGAGTGAATTCAGAAATAAAATATGGTTTCATTTCATATTGCTTTGATTAAAGACTGATATTGCCACTGATGCTCAAGAAAATGACCCACATTTTCACATTTGTTGCTGTGTAATTCTCCAATATCCAATTTCTGCCTTGCCACATGGAATGTAAGCTTAGAAGAGAGAAGTTTTACTGTTTTGTAATTTATTGCATATTCCACTATGGAATTTGGGTGTATGACTGACTTAGTGCTACAATAATAATTGAAACCAAAACATGAGGCTAGGCTTAGAAGGACACGATCTTCTTAAAATACTGACAACATACATGGGATTAATTGAAGGATTTCTCTCCTTCAAGAGAAAAACCTCTCTGATACCAGCTTTATTGGTCCAGTTTGGCCTGTTTGGTTTTGTGACTTTGTGGTAGATCTGTACCCTCTCTACAGTTGTGTTCCTCAAAGCCAAGTATATTTTCACTGAACTTCTGCAGCACCTTGATCATGTCCCCTTATTCTTTGCATTTGAGGACTGTTTGTCTATCTTTTCTGGAAAGAGCAGCCTAAGAGGCCAGTGCTGTTGGCCTTGGAGTAGGGAGCTGCGATGGAGCTACACGTACCAAGATGCTTGGAGTGAAGCGCTGTGTTGTCCTTGTGCCCGGAGTTTTGTTGGTCATGGCACTGCAAAGTTATGTAGTAGATCGAAATAAATACTGATCTTTGGAGCAAAACATGCCAGCCCTTCCTGCTACCAAACAGTTATTTGGGCAGTGCTGAAAACAACAGCAATGTAATATCCTTCCAAAACATTTGCCAGCTGGCGCAGAACGTCACATCTTTTCATTGAGTTCATTCATTGCAGAATAAAGAAAATTGGCATGCTGAGAACATTTTAAAAATACATCTGTTTGAAACATGAGTGGTGTTTCTTGCTTAGTTAATTTGCCACTTCATTACGAACATCCTGATGGAAAAGGAGTGATGTGCACAACAGCAAGGGTAAAAGTTGGTTAGATTTTGTTAAATTCGTAGACTCATGAAAGAAACATTACTACATCTTCATGAACATGAACGATAAGTTCTGTATCACTAAGACTTGTATTTTCAATTAAATAACAGGAAATTGAGAGCTGATAAAGAATTGCTTTGCAGTTTACACTATAACTGGTAGATCTTGGTGCCACGTAATATTATTATGACAAGTGGTAATACTTCACTGTATCCATTCTAAATTCTCAAGCCTTTTTTCCAAGGGTGTTTGGAAAAAAACAGATTGATTTTTTTTTTTTTTTTGCAGATGAGAAATGCTTAATTTCATCAAAGGACTTGTTCAGGGTTGCACAGGTTACAGCAAGATTACCCATATTGGCCGTGCTTTAGTTGGGCCATGGGTTTGCAGAGACGAGCTGTGAACCAGCTGGGGCAGACCTTGTGCGTGAGCCTCATTGCTCCGTGTCGAGTTTCTCAATGTGGAAACTAGCTGGCCCCAGGATGAAACAAAAAGACTCTGATGTCTGGGCAGAGTGGATGGCCGAGGAATTTGGGTTCAGCTCTAAGCTTGGCTGTGAAGTCATCTGTCAATAAAAAGGGTGTGTTGCTGGATCAGCCGCAGAACTGGAGAGACACCCTGCATGCCCTACTGTCAGTACTGTGTGCTTTAATAGTAGTGCTGTATAAATGAGGACGGCGTTTAAAGAGATGCAGAAACTTTTCAGCTTTATGCAGTGCAGAATTCAGTTAATATTTAGATTAGAATGAAATTTTCCCATTTTTACTACATCTTATACTACTACACATTCTCAGCTGAGGGTGACTCTTGCCCCACAGGTATGTTATGTGAATCAAGCACCAGTCCATTCCCACGTCTCCATACTGACACAAACACAACCAGGTGGCTCACAGGACAGACTCTCAAGTTTAATGCATCAGAAACACTGCCATGCAGCCTGTTTTAAGACAATTTACTGAAGTAGATAATCCAGAATTTATTGGAAGTTTTCTTTACAATCAGGTGTTTCCTGTTGCTGAGTGACTTTTCCCTTCCCATGTAGGGAGGGAGTTTGAACCTGGGTCTCCTATCAATTGCAATAGCGCAGGACTGAAACTCTTCATATGGTTTGCTTTTGAAAACTTGCAGTCCCTGTGTTTCCTGCTGTTAGCTTGTACATCTGTGATAGGAAGTGTGCTTGTGCTGTGTGCGTGTTGTCTTTATAATGTTCCTCATCTTAGTGAAAATGTTAGAATAACACTGCTCAAACAATACACTTGAGATCGTAACCTGGTTGTCTAAGCATGGGAACACTACTGATTGTTTTTCACAAAGTATATATGTAGGAGTTGAGATTACTAGTAAGAGTGGTCCTATATATGTCTTACGTACGTTTCCTTTGGCCTTCACTGATGCTGTGCACAGTGATGCATAGGGGATGTCATAATGAGTGCCTTGAGGCCATGGTGCAGAAGATGTTCTTGTAATGACTACTGCTCTTAACACAGAGCTATCTCAATGTGTTCAGAAAATGGTGGAGAAGTATAGAATTCAGTTGTACGGTAAAAGAATGAGCTTAGTAAAGCAGAATAAACCAAGCAGTGGTGGGGAGCACAGTATTCATGCAGAAGCAGGATACTTAATAAATTAGTAGGATGGTGTTTATTGTTAGGCTGAATAAATGACTTGTCTTGACTCTGTCAATCTGTCTTCAGCAATTAAACAAAACGTTAGGAAATTAAGGATACCTGGGCAACCAATAAGTGCAGGCAGGGAATACTACAGTAATGTCATGACAAGAAAATAATTTATAAAATATCCTTCTCTTATGTTTGGGAAATTAGAGGAATATGCTTGACATCTACTTAGAGGGGAAAAAAAAGAATGAATTACAGAAGTTTTCACTATTGTGTGTGAATACTTGCTTATATTCTTGTCTCTAAATTTATCTGGGAGTTTTGGGGTCTGTCTTTCTTGAGTGTAATAGTCACATACTGGACAAGATTTATTTTTCTCTTTGTATATAGCAGTTAGCATTGCGATGCTTGCTTTCAGTTAGACCTTTGGGCACTTTCTAGTTTTTCTTGATTTATTAGATGCAATAGTTGGCCGAATTAGCTTGGTCTTGATATTAAATCTATTTGATATTTTTCATTAAACTGTTAGCTATGTTTGGAAGAAGCAGGTCAGCATTCAGGTGCAGAGGCTGCTCTAGGTCTGAATCGGAGCAGAACAAGTCAGGCTAAGTCTAGATGAGGTACTACTACTTGGTGTTTTAATGATGTTAATTGATCATTAAGTAAATTGAATAGTTGAGTCTGAGAGAAAGTTAGGTGGCACCTGTAGATTACAGGGGAGTGTTAACAAAATGTTGGAGGAAGTAATTTCTCTATTGTGACAAAGATGCAGGCAACAGCCATGTGGATTAAAGTGTAATGTATCCAGTGAGTGCATGAGGCCAAAGAAAAACATTCTCAGTTAAGTGTGACCACTGCAACTCTAGCAGTTCATTTTCTAGTTTTAGTAAAGTGGGTGTTTTGTGTTTGCTTAATGTCTTCCAGTTTGCTTCTTAATGCTTATGCAGAGGTGTGGTTTTTACTGGGAATATACTGTTGCTGTTTCTAATGTAATTCTTTATTTTCACGTGCTCGTATTTTTGTTGTGCTCCCATTTTCAATGGCAAAACCTAGTTTGACTGTAGCTGCATTTATTATTTCAATGCTCTGGCAAAAATGTTTCAGCTTTGTCTGTGTGAACAGAGAGCAAAGCAAAGATCCAGTTCAAATAAAAAGACTTCAATGTGTGAGTGTGGTCCTGTTGCATACTTGTCCTTGTTTGTATAGGAAAATTAAAAGGTTGCTCATTCCATGGATAAAAGATGCTTACCTTCACAGCAATTTCTGAAAAACTGCCTTTCCTCTGTCTTATCTAAAGATGGCTGGTACTTACAACATGGTATTTTATTATCTGAATCTGAAAATTTTAGCTCCATTGTTTTGGGGATGAAGTTGTTGTGTTTTACCAAATCTGAGGAAGATGTTCATGCTCTAGATATCTGAAAGAGATGTGTGTGAAATAGAACTGAAATGATTTTGTTCCCTTCAATTCCATGGATATAAGAATTATCCGGATTTTGTTGTAGTCACAGTGTAGTCATTTGGAGTTTTTTATAAATGTTTTTTCTTTGGAGCAGGGGATGTGATCAGGCAAATATTCTTGCTGAAGGAATCTCAAAAGTGTATGTTTTCTGAGAGTGGCACTGCTTTTGTCAACTTCATTTTCTGACCAGATGAGACATAAGGATAGTTTTTGTAATTACTGGCCTTTTCATCAGTAAGTTATGTTTTCTGCATTAAGTGTACCTTCTCTGGTATATGTCATGTTACAGAATATTGATTGCAAATAGAAAATAAATTTTGATGGCTAATGGGGTGTTTCATCCTATTCTTTTCAATACTCAGCTGAAAAAGGGAGACAGCTGAATGACAGACCTTTTCCTTTATGGATGGTCTTCTAATTCCATGGTAAACACCCCAGCATTTAAAATCTTTTGATTCAGAATCAGAATGAAAACAAACTTTATTCTTTAGTATTGTTACTGCAATTACCATCCCCTGTTCAGGTGATGGAGCTCTGCAGGATATCTGGTCTGTGATCAAGCTCTGGAGGTAGAAATTGCATGAAGTGTTATTAAATATAGCTTGCAGTTCTGTAAGAGTCCATCCAAGTATCTGGAGAGCAGGACTATGGAATGAGAAACTTAACACTGATCATGCATACAAGAAAGCAATGCAGACCTCAGAGCTCGAGTTTTTGTATGAGGATGTGCCAAATTACAGCCTTATGTTGCGATTTATTGTTGTATTCCCTCTTTGGCTTGGTCTGTGGAGCGTATTACTGTAGTGGTATGTGGTATTGAGGCTGTGTTAAACCTTTATTATTAAACTCTTATAAGTCTTGTGGGACTTGATGGTTTGTGGTTTCTCAGGACCACTTCCAAAGCAGCACGCAATCTTTTTCATTCCTGGGGAAGTTGTTTTATTGCTAAAGTCTGGTTTTGGGTTTTTTGTGTTTTTGTTGTGTGGCTCTGTCGGATTTTTGTTTGTTTTTTTTTTTTTTTTTTTTTTTTTTTTTTTTAAAGAGAGAGAAAAATAAGGGATAAGAGAAGTTATTGGTTCAGCTTCTTTGGTTTCTGATAGGTTGACACAAATATCTACAAAACCTTGCAGAGAGAATCTGTAAAAAGCAAAAAAAGTGGCTTCTCAGATTCTTAAGATTCATAACTGAAATTCTGAAACAGGGCTTTGGTAAACATAGAAGTTATATATGGCTCTTTATTAAATGTGGATTATATTTGCTGTTCTCCTTCTGTGTTGCTACTGCTTGTTTTCAGTTTGTATATTGCATTTTCATCAATGATGAAATCAAAACAAGAACAATATTTGCATTGGAAGTTAGTCCACTTATTTGCTCTTATATGATTTCAGGAACCTGACATACTAGGGCTTTAAGAGCTGTTTCTGCATATCTCCTGAGTGCAGTCACCGTGTATGACATGTCTCTGTCTTGGAGTATGAAACTTAAGATGTTTCCCAGCAGGGCCTTGTCTTGTTTCTCTCTGTCTCCTACAAATCTGCGGTTTGTTGGTCAGGATCATCACTCCTTTATGAAGACCCAAATCTTCATTTATTTTTTCTGTTCAGAGACTAGAGCAGTGGAAAAGATTCAGCAATCTGTAAGGAATAGCAGTTAAATAGTTGTTTCTGGTGAAATACGAAATTTTCACCAGAAGATTTCACTTAGACCTAAGGTGCACAATATATGCAGCAACACAATTAATTTAATTTGCCTGTGCTGGGGATAAGGGAGTGTGGGGTGGCGTTATCCAGGCCACAGGAAAACTCATGGTTAACAAAACAAGCAGGAGAAAGGGTTTGCAGGAGACTTGAGATGAGGGATACTGGAGTGGAGAGTGGTGTGTGCATGTGAAGAGATGAGGTGAGGGGTCAGTGACATTTGAAGTGCATCCCTTGTGTAGGAATAAAATCAGCCCCCATACCCGAGTGACTTATCTGGGCTGCATAGTAACGGTGATGCAAGTGCAGCAAGAAATGCAACCACCTCAGATCTGCAGGAAATTTTAACTTCAGGACAGAACTGTGCAAATCTGTGCACTCTTTACAACCACCTGAAAGGAGGTTGTAGCGAGATGGGGGTCAGTCTGTTCTCCCAAGTAACAATGGGAGAGAGGAAATGGCCTCAAGTTGTGCCAGGAGAGGTTTAGGATGGATAGTAAGAAAAATTTCTTCACCAAAAGGGTTGTCCAGCACTGGCACAGGCTCCCCAGGGAAGTGGTAGAGTCCCCATCCCTGGAGGTATTTAAAAGACGTGTAGATGTGATGCTGAGGGACTTGATTTAGTGGTGACCTGGCAGTGGTGGGTTAACGGTTGGACTTGATGATCCTAAAGGTCTCTTCCAACCAAAACTGTTCTGTGAAACCCAGTGGTGTTCCTTCAGTGGCAAGTTCAGCTCTGTGAACTGGTTTGGAGCACTGAGTTCATTCCCAGAGCAGCACTGAGTCCCTCTGCACAGTTTGTCCTGGAGCTCCTGGTTACTGAACCAAACTGCATCCTTGTGTGTGTTGTGCAGTGGTGAGCTTTCCTGGCAGAGAGGTCTTGTACGACCCTCCAGCAGGACTGTGGAGGAGCATGTTTGGGTAGCTCTGTGCTGCACTGTTGTTTTGGGGGGTGATTGGACAGATTCATGTGTTGGTCCAATTTTTTTATACCCTATCTGGAGGGTGGGTGAGGAAAGTGACCCAGAGCAGAGTTCCCAATGCAGCTTTGACCCAGAGCTGACAAAGTGACCCAAAGCAACTTTGCTGTCTGGCTGGTGAGGTCTCGGCTGTTGTTATTCCTGGCACTGAGTGCCTTCCAGATAAGTGAGAGTCTCTGCTGTCATAGCTTTTTCTGATGGATTGGATCAGATCCAGAATTGCATTTGGAGTTTGCCATATTTTTTTTTATTTTCTTTTTTACACTGCTGTAGCCAATGTAAAAACGATTGTAGCTAACATGAAAACAGATGCCAAAGGCTGGCATTGTGATGTGTGCAGCCTTAAGCTGTGCGTATTGGCAAGTTATTTGGTGTCAGATTTCATGATTTGAGTGTAAAGGCTGCTCTTCAGTTAAGAAAGCTGGAGAAAAAACCATCTAAGCTACTTTATGGAAGCAGGTAGCTGAAAAGTTAGGGACTGCTCCTTCACATAAACACTTCCTGGCACCTAAAACAAAGGCACATGTAAGTGGGGATGTTTTACATTGTGTCTTACGAAGTTGTGAAAGTTGGAGTCTTTGAAATTTACCTTTGAAAGACAGAGCAGGCTCAGGGCTGTGGGAGAAGGTACTGGGCACAGACGGAGCAGCTGTTTTGTCTCCAGAAGGAATAGTCTAGAAAGCCAGGAGGATTTTGAACTCAGTGGTGCCTGCAAGACATTTGAAGCTAGACGGAAAGGAACTTTTCTTATGTTTGTGGAAGCAGGACTCGGTGTGTTGCGGAGTGTATGGCTTGCCTCAAAAAAATTATCTCCATCAAATTCTGACAAAAATAACCTGTAGCTCTGAATGTGGCTGAATGTGAATAGCTGTCTGGTTAGAAGAAAGGTGACACTTGATTATCTTCTCAGCCTTTTTCAAGTTTGTAGCTTCTTCCCTTTTGAAGTGTTAATGTCAGAAATAAGCACAGTGTTTTAATAAAAATCCACAGTTTGTGAAATTACTTCTGGGGGCAGCAGGGGAATTGACAGGTTATTCACAGTTAATTTGATGCTGAAACTGTGAAACTAATAGTCACATGGAGGACTGGACTGGAAAATGGAGCTCACATGCTCAGTCTGCTTTTTTTTGTTTATAGGAGGAGGATAATGTTCTCAGTTAAAAGAATGAAATATTATACTCTTTGTGGGCTGCAATAATGGCATTAATTTGGTGCTTACAATGCTTTTCAGCCATTCTTAGATAAGTTCTAATATTTCATGCGCAGCATTTGAATGCAAAATATATTGCAGGAAAATGAACAACATTTAAATTTGGCATTAATTACAAAGCAATACTTTATGCTGATAAAAATCTCAACAGTTTTTTAAAAGTAGAACCCCACAGAGATACTTCAGAATTAATTGATGGCAGATGAATTTAACACAGTTAAAATGAATTAAACCCCATGCTATTTAGAATAATATAAAGATGTCTGAATTTTATTCCCAAAAGAGGAAACACAGTTGTTAAGTCCAGATGGATTTTTATTTTTATTGGAATAAGTTTTGAGACTAGTAATACCTATCTTTTGTGTGTGTGTGTCTTAC
This sequence comes from Buceros rhinoceros silvestris, assembly GCF_000710305.1. Taxonomy (NCBI): domain Eukaryota; kingdom Metazoa; phylum Chordata; class Aves; order Bucerotiformes; family Bucerotidae; genus Buceros; species Buceros rhinoceros. The sequence goes on along the minus strand of NW_010426165.1, from coordinate 75,909 downwards.
TACCATAGTGTTGGATCTGGGACAGTGCAGACCTGCGTTTTAAAAATTGCTTTAATCCAGTTAAATTAACGCTTTTACTATGTCTATTTTGAAAAGTAACACTTGAATTTGTAAGAATTGGAAAACAAGCATGAGGATGATGTACATGATAAAAAAGCCAGGGGCTTGTTCCTGTGTTGAGTTATTGTCCATTGAACCATGGGACCTGTTAAAGTCTGCAGTCATAACCTGTCTGACTGCAAGGTGACAAAATGGGAGCATAACCTCTTTTCAGTGTGGTAAATCTGATTGTACTTCTGCCTTGTGCTAAGGGCTTGCACCAAGGCAGCTGCTGTCGTGCTGCGAAGGATCTGTGATCAGCCAGTAAATCTGAGGCCTAAGTTACAAAGAGAAACTTTAAGGGATTCCATCTATTAATTTAGCTGAAGGTGGAAAGCAATTCAGCTATCGTGTCAGTTTGAAGCTTCTTACTCTCTAAAATTGTTAATCCTATCATGGTGGTTTGTTCTTTGCTGTGTTTTACCCATTGACAGGCTGTCTTCATTTTTTGGCCTTATTCTGGGCCCAATTCTGGTCCACTGGTGGTGGGGTAGAATTCAGTAGGCTTCCTGCTTGCATTGGGATTGGCAAACCTGGAGGCTTACTGCCAAAATAAGCGTTGGTTTGTTTCAAGTAAGAATAAAGCTGGAGGAGTCCCCTACGGTTGAGCATGGTACCATATTGCAGCTCTACTTGGAATAGAGTGACAAAGAAACAGTGACTGGCAGTATCGGGCATTAACTGTTGAGCAAGAGTTGTAATTGTGATCATGGATAAAAATACCTGTCGTGACCCCCAGGCGGCAAAACGAGAGTGAAGTAGAGAGGTTGTATTTTCTTGATACTGGCACATGCGCTGCATATAGTGCAAAGGTGAATGGTATTGTAAACTAAAATGAATTCAGCCAGGGAGCTACTAGTGTGAGTAAACACATGGAAAACATGGCGAGAACTGCAGGGCTTGGCAAACAGTGTCAGGGAAGAGCTGACCTTGGTAAGGTTGACCTGGCTTATTAGGCATAAAATTGAATTATTTTCAATAAATTGTAATTACTTCATTGGGTAGTGACATCGTGATTTGTTGCATACTCCGGTGTTCTGCCTTTGCTAGATGCCTGTTGTTTTGGCTGGCTGGTGAAGAAGTTGTTCTGCTTCCTGGCGGAAGGGAGCATAAGGAGTGATTTAAGCGAAATAACAAGAAAATGTTACAGCAAGAAATGGTGCCGAGAAAAAGGGGAAAATGAACTTGTACTCTTGTGTTACAGATTCAGTGGTTCTTTCCTTTGACTCCGTTGGACATACAATAGGCTCAGGTACAACCTTGCCTTCTTCTCTATCTCCCACCTCATGATAAGACTTCTACTTAACTGGACATGGTAGCCATGTTGGGAGGCAGGTCACCAAGACAGACTTCTGTGGGAATCAACCATCTAGCCAAAGTGGGCAAGTAGGTCCTTCCTTAAGTGTAGTGGAAGTATCAAGCGTTTTTGTGCAATGCGAGGATTAACATGTGGGACCTCTTCCATTACCCAGCAAGGCACATGACCTGGACACATTATATTCGTTAGTGAAGTCGTTTGTGCTTCTTTTCTCATGTGAAAGGCATTAAGATGATGTCACTCACCAGCTGAAGAAAAACCATTCCATGCTACTAGGAGAGTTTCTCAGCTAAACAAATAGTTGAGTTATTTGGGGAAAGACATCAGGAATGCTTCCAGGAAGGAGAAGGCGAAAGAGTCATAGCTAAACAAATAGGGCTGGAAACATTTTTATTTTTTTGGGTGGAGATTGACCAGCATTATCGAACCCCAGGGCAAATCCTGCCCAATCTAATTTCCTTTGGAACCTGAGCATGACCTTCAATTAAACGCAAGAAATCAAAAATTCTTTTGTTAGGAGCCCTTCATGAAACAAACTGTCCGTTTGGCTATGTGTGATACGTGCACTGTAGCCAAGGCACGCCATAGTGATATATGAAGTGCAACGGAAAGGCTAAGAATTGCTCTTACAACTTAAAACCCCTTAACACTTAAAAGATGGGGGTATTACTGTCTTGCAGAAAAGAAACAATAATCCAAGTGAAGCTTTTGTATCTTATCTTGCTTACTAGCCTTTCCTCTTAGGTTGATAGGGGGAACATGCTGCCTTCCAACATAGCGCCTGTCTCCTGACTGCACACTTTGAAAGAGAGCCTGCTGCCTGACACTAACAGCAAAGCTTCAACACGGATTTCTGATTTACTAACCTCCAAGCAAGTAGAAGTGACTTGCTTTGTTTACAAAACCCCAAATGCTTTCTGCTTTCCCTGCATCTTCTCTAAAACATGTATCTGTGGGTGCATGGTCTGATGTGGGAGTATTTCTAGGGCACTGAGTGGATGCTTTGTTGTGTTCATGGGAGGAAGACACCCTCTAACTCCCTTCTACTGATAAATACCAGTCATAACTGAAGTGTGCCGTTGCCTGCCTCCTACTGTAATGGGTGATAGTTTCTTTAGTCTGCAAAAGTAGGAGGAAGTTGTTTAAGTTTGAAATACGAAATCTGTAAGTAAAATTCAGGGAAATATTTTGTTTACATCTGAGTATGTCTGAATCAGCGTACCTACACTGGAGTTATGCTGGATTGATACTGGTACAGCTAAGATCAGAATTTGTCCTGGGGTAAAACTTTTAAATATTACCTGCTATGGAATTTTTTTTTTATTTCTAACTGATGTGAAAACAGTTAACCCTGTGGATAGCTTCCAGTGCAGGGTATCTGCAGAGTTTATCGTAAATGTTGTGTTATAATACTACCAAAAGGTGGTAAACTTAGTTATGAAAAATAGTTCAACTGCTCTGCGTAGTTTGAAGTTCTGTTAATGTGGAGGGTGGGAGACAAACTCATGTAAGCCAACAGACTGTCTGGGTCTGTTTTAAAAGTACTGGTCTTTGTTCTGCTTATGCATTGCAACTCAAGCTCGGATTGGTTAGGAGTAAGTAAAATCTGGTCTTTTGTAAACCCTTCCACTGCAACAAGACTGAATTTCTTGATTGAAGAAATGTGAAGAAAACTCATATTTGAGAAGGGAGGCTCAGAAATGTCCAAGAGAGCTGTATGCTTATTGCTTTCACTGACCTGCAAACTTTAACTTGCTCTGAACTAGTATGTGTAATGAGATGTCAAGATGTGTGATGTCTATCCAACTGAGGGACAGCTTTCCTTGTTGAACAGGAAGGAGAGAGAGAAAAACTGTGGCTATTGTTCTTCCGCTGTCCATCCCATCTCACCCTGCTGCAGATCCAGGAAAAGACAGAGCCCAGAAAGAACCCAAAGAAACAATGGCAGATCCAGGCCCAGCCATTCCTAGTAGGTTGGGGTAAGAAGGGGTCTAAAGTTACATACTTGGGAATGTAAAAATACATATACCTTTTTCTTTATTAGTCAGAATTAAACAGCTGTAAATAACAGTCTCCCTCTTAAGATTTATGCGGGTTAAAACTAGTACTCATTGACTTCTATTTGTATATTAGACAGCTTCTTAGAACTGCTCTTTTGTAACTGTTAATTGTGCCATATGAAGGGCTATGTCTTGTTGTGGCTTCTGTGTTTTATTTTAATTGACTGTCCTTATCTTGGTTTTCCCCTTAACTCTTTTCCCACACAAACATCTCTGTTTTCAGACATTCTCAGATTAATGACACTCTCTAGGTTACTCTGGATAATCTTTCTGAACTGAATGTTCAGATCTTCTGGCTATGGACCCTCAAAGTACTGCTTCATAGAAGATTATTTGCCTAGAGGATGTTAAAATCAAATATGCTTGGAGTGAGACATGCTGTGGTCTAGCCTTCACAAGTCCAGATGTTTTTGTTATTCTCTTCACAACTGCCCCTTCCTTTGAAAGATAAAGTTTGAGCAGCAAAGATAAATGTTTGATGTGATGTCTAGGCCAGTGTTTCAGCTAAAACCATTTCCGAAAGGAGTGTCATACTCCTGAACTTGGGAAACATTAAGCAGGACACAGTGTTTGAGAAGACGCAGTTTTCGTTCACCTCCCATAGACAGCTAGGACTCTGTGTTCCCCCTCCTCCCCCCCCAGTTGCTTTCTTTTACTTTGTTGCTAGCAAATCATATGTTGGACCTTGAAAGTCAGATTTATATCCCTACTACTTTTCTTCAAGACTTTTTCTACCTCCTGTGTCTGAGAGCAAGCAAGTTAAATTTTTCTCCTCTAAGACTCCTTAGGACAGGAGTGCACTGAACGTGCAACTTTCCCATTTGCTAATGTGCTTGCTGGCAACCCTGAGGTTCTAAAGACCTTACAGCTGTAAGCTTATGCTGCTGTTACACGTTTGATTGCAGTACTGGCCACTGGTTGTATAGTAGCTGTTCTCACTGCAGGCTTAACATCCAGTCGGTGGAACATCTCAGGGAATCAAGTGTTACCTAGGTTTTGCGCTAATTGTTTGAATATTTGAACATTTTGTTGTCATTGCTTTTTTCTTTTCAGCTTAATTCTTAACCCTTATCAAAAGTTTGGCTTGACTTAGGCAAAGACAGTGGAGCTTTTAAAATTTGGTTTAGAGTAGTGTATCTGCTGTGGCTCTTGTGCCTGTGAAAGCCCACATGCAAGAACATGCTTCCAGATGCTGAGTTCACAGTGATAGTGGAGTAGTGATTTGGGAGTTTACATCTGTGTGTGTTCAGGAGTTTGCTGTTAGTAATTCCTCATGCCAAAGTCCTTAACAGTTTGGGAGAAGCTGTGAGAACTTTGAAGGAAACTTTCCTTGTTTTCTTCACCTGCTAAAGATGCTCAAATAACCATTTTTTTGAAGAAAGAATAACCCTGCATCTGTCCTCCTTAATATGACTCCAGAGTGAATTCAGTGATTACTTTCCTACAGTATGGATAGAGGCAAGGAATAGGAATACAACTGAAAATCATCAGCTGTCAAATAGGTAGAACAGTGGCAGATTCCTAGCATGAGTGACTTGCAGAAGATCTCTTGCTGTTCTTTGGCTTTCTCAATGAGAATCTGGTGGTATAGATGGCTACCTCGGCAAGCTTTGATCTCTCTAGGTTAGTGGTAATTAACTTAGATATTATGTTAATTAATAGAATATGTGAGGCTCTGGTAGATGTTCTTGGTTTGAGGAAAACAATTTTATGTTTGGAGGTGATGTGATTCTAGTGTGAGGGGTTTTTTGCATTGTGGGTTTTTTCCCCCAAACTACATTTCTGACTGTTGTAACACTGTGTGGTAGTGGTGGAAAAGGAGAGGTGAACTTATGCTGCATTTTTCTTCATTCCTGTAAAATAGAAAATAAATGGGAGAGATTTTTTTTCCCCTCCTGGTTTTAGTGGATTTATTCTGCAAAAGAAATGTTTTTTCCTTTTCATTTTTGATTAATGAAGTTCTACTTCATTCTTTATCTCTTTGAGCTGTAGACCGTGGGAGCTGCTTGAAACTTTGCCAGTGGCTGTCATATATCGGTTGCATAGTCCTTATGTGACTTTGCCAGCATGTTCAGTATCATCATCTGTCTTCGTCTTAATGCTCTGTTCCTTCAATTGAAAATACAGCTGTGAATGAGCAGAGATGCAGATGCCAAGAAGTGGCTTATAGAATATCTCAATATAAAAATACTTTGTGGGATTTTTCTCTATAATGTGGCATCTCTGCAACAAGTCAGTACATCTTTAAGTCACTAAAAGTCAATATAGATTAATGTTTTGTTAATATTGTTTTTGACTTTTATTAGGACATGATACAATTTTAAAAATAAAGAGTGTGTCAGAATATTCAGTAGAGCAGCATTAACTCCATTAGCCAAGTGAAGATGTGGTGGTAAATGAAACAACTGTTTATTTAGTGAAGGTTGCAGTCTGGCTTTACACGGTTAACTCCCTGGCAAAAGAAAAAAGGGCATGTGCAGTTCATAGGAGGAAATTTTTCATCTTCTTATTAAATCTTTCATAAATTCAGCTTAAACAGTCAGTTGCTTTTCTACCATTGGAGGTTGCTACAGTTTTATTAGGTAAAAAATTGTAGGGAGTTACATAGTCCGTGTTAAGGTAACCAGAGCCTTTTAAAATGTAATATGCTAGAATGATGTCTTTTTTTGTTTTGCTATACGTATTTTGGTGGTTAGACAAGCAAGCAAAAGACCTTCCTGATGGATGACCCATACAGCACTATCAGCAAGTGATTGCATATTTTTTCTTTCTGTGCCTGTGCGATGAATAATGTAGTTGCAGTGTCTAATGAAGGAGACCCCTCTGGTGTATTGCTTTCCTCAGGCTGTTAAGCTGGGCCAGATGTCTTTGGGGGCCCCATCAGGAAAAAAAACCCCACCTTGAAGGTCTAGAGCTGGAAATTACTTCCTTTTGCTGCTAAATCTGAAACAATAAGTAGTATCCTCATGATTTTAAGTGTCACCAGGGTATTTGTGACTGGAGAAGGATTTGTCCCCTTCTGCTTTGAATCATGGGTTTATATTTCAGTTGTTGTAGTAGTGCTTGGCGTATACATTTTCAAATTTTGCTGAAGGAGTAGTAATGTTAAGGGCTTTGTCTTACTAAGTATACTTGGAGTTCTCCCTGGTGTTACTTGGATGACCTGGAGAAAAGGACTGTTAAACTTGTATACAAAAGAGTAAATGGGCAAGGAGAAAACTGGGACATTAGGCAGTATGCAGTCTATACAGGACAGTGCTGAGGAGCCTGGGTGGCCTCAGCTCTAACCCTTCTGAACTTGACTTTGCAATCTTTCTTTTTGTCCCCAGTTATTTAAATAGCCTCAGAGGAGAATGCTTTCATCGGTAAGTTCCATCACTGAAGAGGTTAAGTGAAAATCCTAAGGAAAGGATGCAGAGATAAGTCCTTGTTTGTCCAGTGCTTTCACTGCTGCTCAGTAATCCTCAGCAGTATTTTTTTAACCCTGGAAGAAAACCTTTCTTTTGTCCTTTTCAGTTGATCCATTGCATATGACTTTTTTCATTAATTCTTTCTTGTCTCTCGAGTTCCAGAAGAATTGCTTTACATCAGCTGAACTTTTGTAACTGTCCATATGTGTTTTCTTAGTCCAAGGTGAATGTGAGGCGTTTGACCTTTTTCACTGCAGGTTAAGTCGTTCTACCTGGCCTTTGCAACAGATGTAGAATGTGCATGTGGACAGTGACCAAGGCTGAGCTCAGTTGGAGCCGCAGTTCTACGGAGACCAAACTGCACTGGACAGGATGAGATGTATCAGGGTGGTCTGAACTGTTCTTGATAGGACTTATGTCTCTTGAGTGTCTTACTGATTTCTTTGATAAACTATTTTGAATAAAATAGCTAAAACTGAACCTTCTGCTTTCCCTCCTCTACTTGCAATTACCAGTTAAATACAGGGAGAACTAGAACCATATATAGCTCACCTTTTAAAAAAGATTTTCTGTTTCTGTGGGCAAAGTTATTTGTACTGTGCTTCTAAGTAACTAGCTCTGAAAGGAACAGTACTCAAGTTATCGGTGAAATCAGTTACAGGTAGTTTAGGAGGATAAAACCAGTGAGCCAAGTTAATGCCTGGATTGTTGATTTCAGATTAGTAGCATAAGAGGAAAATTTTGTCCCTTTTGCTTGTATGTAGCTATATTGGCTACAGCTGCAAAGTGCAGCTTGAAAACTTGATCAGTATTGTATGCTGTGCTTTATGACTTTTTGTGTGGTCTGTTTGGAGTTTACATACATTAAAAAATGCTTTTCTTGCTTGCTGCCTGGTAGCTGGATTTCTGTTGGGAGAAATTTCCATGCTAGTCTCAGCATTGAATTTGGCACAGGATTTGCATCATTTATAGAAATTGCTATGCTTGGCTGTACTTCTGTTCATATAATCCTAATTACATGCTTCATTATGAAATTGTTGTCAGTTATTAAATTCTTATTCAATTCTGATTTTCCTGGAAGTGTAGAAATGCATTTTATTTCTGATCTAAGAAGATCTCTTGTACTTACATGACGTGATGCAACTTCATTTACCATGTTCATTCCTTTCTGTGCTTCTGAACACTACTGTACCACATTACCAGTTGAGATCTGTAGCTTCCTAGCACAAGTGAGTGTGGTCCTTAGATTGCTTTGCTCTCTTTTGATACTGTTGTTTTTTCCCTTATGAGCCTTTCAGTCTCTTACGGGCTGAGAACGTAAAACCCTGTTGAGAATCTTCCATTATGTTCTTCTAGTATCAAATAAATGCTTTATTAAATGCTTTTACTAATTTTTGGCTTTAAAAAAAAAAACCCTATTCCACACAGCCATGTCTGGAGATTGGTGGGTCAGACATGGCCTGAGCTGGATCAAATCTACCAGTCTCGTTAGATCTGAAGGGAGTTCTCCAGGACCTCACCCACTGGTAGCTCTGCATTGTGCTTCAGTGCAGAGACCTGCTAATGGGGAGTTGTCAAGATGGTGTGACAGAGGCCAACATCAAACCAGTTAACACAGCCAGCTGGTCCAAGCTAGTTCTTGGTGGAGATTCTAGAGTATTTCTACCTTGTTCTCTCCATCTGTTTTATTCAATTTTCTCTAATATTCTAGCACTTCTTTATCCAACTGCATGAAAAACAGGAGAAATGTTTTTGTGTATCAGCTGGTTAACTTGGTGAGTAAGGCTTTAAACTAAGGTGATAGGAGGTGGAAGCAACCTGTAGGTTGGAGTACAGAAAGGTTACGTGAGGCAAGTCAGGCTCTTGCAACCAGTATTTTCAAGGGAGGAAAGGGTAGGAGTGGGCTTGCCCCTTTCTGTAGCAGCAAGCTGTGTGATCAGCTCAATCCATCTCTTGTAACCATCACATCCTGACCATACTGTACTTTAGATTCGGTTGTACTTGTCTTTGTTTTAGTGGGTCTGTGTTTTATTTTATTTTAAATGAAACACATAACTCCAGACAACGATTGCCTTTTCCTGCAGCTGGGCTACGTGTGTTTGGCTTTCTCCAGGTATTTGGGGTTTCATCTGTCTTTTGTGAATCCAGACTGCTTCCAGCCAGCATGTGGGCCGCACTGTTGTGTGTCTCAGTAGCGTTTGATCCCTGTGTTTGTAGTGATTGCTAAATGACACTGGAAGTCTGTAGATAAGGCTCTGATTTTTGCTAAAAAGGAAGCTAACTTTGAATCTGTAATTTAGAACTCCTAGTGTCTTTCTTGGGGAAGTAGCATGTGATAGAGATTAATTTCCAATCCAATAGTAACACCGTGACTTCCAGAAGTCCCAGTGAGCGTGAGATGACCTGTGGTGACGGCAGCATTTCTCTGACTGCAGTAGTATGCACGTTTCACCAGCCAGTGAGATGAAGGAGCATAGATGTTTCTGGTTTGATGTTGCAGCCTGAAAGGATAATTTACACCCTACTGAAAATCAAGAACACACTTGTGCTTCTAGTTTGAAACCAGAGGTGTAACTTTGTTTTGTTATACTTCATAGATTTTTTTTTTTTTTTTGGAAAGTGCCTGTTGCAAGATAGTTAACATATATAATTTTATAAGACTACTTTATGCTTCTGTTAGTAATCATCAGTGAACATCAAAAGTAACCACCTTAAACTTAAGGAAGGTGAAATGCATGTGGCAAACAGGAGGTAAATCTTAGGAAATGTTTCAACGGGAGGTATGACATCTGTGGCTCTTGGCATTGAGTATGTGTGTGTTTTCTGAGCTTTGGTTGCCAAGCTCATCAAGTGCTGAGTTAGTAGAAAGCCCGGGATGTTGCAGTTATAAGGTGATGTGTCTCTTACTGCATCTCCTGTTCCTGTATTTCCTGTTGGGAAGAAGAGAATGTTAGCGTGAGTGGGGTGAGACTGGCATCAGGTTGGTCAGTGGCTGTATATGTTTTACAAAAAAGAATAATTAAAAAATCTCCATTGCTGTTTGCTCAGTACAGATGTTGGTTTTGGAAGGAGGAAGGGTTAGTAAAAAAAGGCTTCTTTTTTTTTTACTTTTCTGTAATGGATCCTTACATGCAGAGGAGGTAAGGTTGGACAGGAAATAATTTCTTGTAGGAGTAATTAACTGGGAGGGAGTTATAAAGAAAGTAGCAGAAGGGGAAAACAAAACTGTCAGTGTGTGAAGGAGGATGAAGGTGGAGGAGAGATGCATAGGTGCATTTCTAACCTCAAGTACAATGAGGATGGTGGGTGGCATGCAGGTGCTGACAGAGAATGGGTAGTATGTGCCAATATCAAGTGCACACATGTTCTGCAACTTCTGTTAGCTAAGTTATGTCAAACATAATTCTTCCCTTGGCTTGGGAATTAAATCTTAATGGCATGAAATCAATGGCACAGTTTACACTGACATATCTGGGGCAATCGTTCTGTCTTAGGTAGATGTTTAGGCTGTCCTGTTATGACGATAAGTGATAGTGTGAAAAGCTTGTGATCTTCTTAGGTGAACTACTGCAGCAGAAATTCTGGTGGTGTTTCACAAGGGAAGCAAGCTCTGTTTCTGCTGAGCTCTTTCTAAAAGACTATGATAATTTTTTATTTCTTGTTTCTTTTGATACATGCTGATTGTTAAGCTCTGGAGTGATGATCTTCTACTTCTCTGTGTTAGTTTTTTTATTGTATGGCAGTAAGACCCAGAGGTTCTCAGTGTGATGAGGCCCCAAGCTTAACCCAACACCTGAAGGACACTATACCTTTTAGTTTTTCTTGTGTATCACATGTGAATTTTAAATATTTTTTATTAAGTATTTGATTTACAAGATCACATTGTATTCAAAGGTGCTGAATGTAAAGCCTGCTTTATACAGAAGTTACGGTGTTCTGCTTGATAACTTTGTTTCTGTTGCTGTTTGTGGCAACAATTTTGTTTCTGGCTTTGCAATTTCCTGTTGAAAAATATCACCTGAACTTGAAGCATTTTTACTACCATGAGTGACTTTCTCTTGAAGGGCTGCTTGATTATGAAGTTGTGCATTAGAATAGACAAGGAACTCAAAGCTCTACCATGTGAGGACCTAGGAGGAATGTTTGTCATACAAATTACTGGCAAAGTGATTTCTACAGCAAGGAAAGCTTTATATATCACTGCATGCTTAGTTTCAGTAATGCTTTGTTTTTATGGCTGCAGATATTGTGGTTAATTCTAGTGGTTCCTAAATTAATGATTACCTGCATATTCTTTTTCTTTGTTATTTCATGGAGATTCTGAAATGTTAATTTGGGAATACCTTGAAGAACTGTAATACGTGATAACAGCTGCTAGCGACTGGAAATTACAATATAGCTATTTTCAGTTAAAAGTAATTATCGTCCTTCCATAAGGACTTGCTGCTTTTCAGTTCTGGTGCCTTTTGCAGAGGAGATACTTGCAGCTTTTATGATATTGTGTCCCTTGCTTTTGTTTTCCAGAATATGACAAACTGGGCTTCCTCCTGAACCTGGACTCAAAATTGTAAGTAGAACAGTAGGACTCTTCTTTGTTTCTGTAGTTACAGATTTCTGTTATAAGCAGCTTTTATGTCACCTGGGCAGTTGGCTCACTGGACTATACACACCTGGGACAGCCAAGTCCTGCAGCGACCTGGCAATTACGACATCTTTCCTTACACTAGGCTTTCCTGGCCAGCTTGGATTGCAGATCCCTGCCATTAATTCCTTAATGATTGATCAAGGGGCTATAAATGTCCACTTGTAGCCATGACTGTCAACCTGCTCTAGATATCCTACTGTTGATCTTCCAAATGAGGAAAAATGTAGTAAACATTTGAAAGGAGGAGGAGTGTCAATCAGCAAATTATTGGGATGCTTAGAAGTTTATATTTCCTTTCCACTTGTGTCTTTAAAGGAATGGAAAAATCCTCAACCCAAGGCAGTGACCATTTGCTCTGTCAGAAGAACAGCAAAGTGCTGAAGGATGATATTTATCATGCCTTTTGCTGTAAATCAGTCAAATTGGGACCGAACTTCTTAACACTAGGGGTCACTAGCGATTCTGTTTCTGAGGTCAATAGCTTTGTGGAAAATTTGGTATTGTGTGGGGAGAAAAGACTACTAGGAGCCTTTTGCCTCTACTACTTAAAGGTGCTGAAGCAATCTAGTGGCTTTGACTGACTTGATGCATCCCCTGTACAATGCACCATGTTAATATAAAAACCATTCTTAATGTTTAGAAACTTTCGTTGTGCTTACAGGGCCTAACATTAAAGTTTTGAGTTTAGTCTTGCTGAGCAGCTTGGGAGCTTTGACAATGCAATAAAAGCTTCAGAATTCTGTTGGGAAGTGCTATTTGCAGGGAACGAGACTTTAGGTAGGAAGCTGCTGGGTACGTAAGCTCAACTATAGTAACTTTATCTGGCAAAAAGGTGCAGTAGAAGAACACGAGAGAAGGAAATTATTTTTTCCCTCTAAAGGCTCTGTATCTCACTTATTGTGTGGGAAGAATGTGTTTACTGCATGAATAGCTGCTCAAGATTGCTTTCTGGTCTCATTTAATGTAGGGTGTGGGTTTTGTTGTTTGCTGTCTAGAACCTGTGCTGGTTGCACAGTCACCAGTTTTCTTTATTGACTTTTCTGTATTGGGACGTCCTTGTGACTTAGAGACAGTAGGGTATGTACCCTTACAACACTATGGGGTGAGATGATACATTATCTTCAATTCATACATGTAGAAATCAAAGCAAAGAGGTTAGTCCAAAACTGAAGCAGCTAAGTAACCTTTGAATGAATGTCTTGGTGATGGTAAGGGGAAAATGGTTTTTAAGTAATCTGATTTTGGGGTTTTTTTCCAGACTACTCTTGTGTGTTTCGTAGTGTCCGATGCATTGAACATGCCCACTGGCTGTCCACACGGTTCTGACATGTGAGCTCTGGATGCTGGCCTGTGCTGTCTCCAAACCACTGCTTCAGTCTGCTCTTCCTATTCTCTTCCATGTTCACTGTCCTTTTCTTTGTTGCTTTTAGCAAGTCCCAGCAAGCCTTCCTTCCACTCAAGCCTCTCTTACATCCTTATTTTTCTCTTTTTTGCTGACTTACCTACTTTGCTTACAGCTCTGGCCTGCTCCTTATACTTTAGTGGGAGGCCAAGTGAAGTTTTTACCTGCTAGAAGACTTCCTAAAGCCTATTTTTTTTTTTTAATTAAAACCTCTCCACAGCAAAACATCTCCATTATATTTGATTAAAGAATGATTTTGTTGACTACTTAAAGATCTATATAGCACTCTAAATGAGCATGTTTGCTTTTCAAAGTCATAAAGTCAGCTTCTGGAAAGACTTGTAATAAAATCAGCATGATTAAAATAAATTCTGTGAGGTTAAGGAGCAAAGAAAGCAAGTACTACGTGTAGGTGAAGTAACTTTTTTTTTTAGAAAACTGTAAGTGTCCTTTGGGTTTAGGTTGAGGTTTTTTCCTTTTTTTGCTTATTTGTTTATTCTGTGGAAGTAAAGCTAGCACTGCTTTTTAGAATGGACCTGATGACCTGTAGAGTTCTCTTCCAGCCAGAATTGTTCTATGATTATTTCTTTTTTCAGTAGCAAGGAAGCCAGAAAAAAAAAAGATGAAAATACCATAAAAGGTACTAAATAAATTTTGAAAGAAAATGAGTGAGAGCCTAGAGGAATTTGCTGCTGTTCCACAGTTCACCATGTGTAGTCAGGGTACCAAATGTATTTTCGAAGCATATACTGAATTCAGTGGAACTTAGTGGTTAAAAATTCTTCCTGTGACTCATTCAAGATCACTTCATCGTATAAGCGCTTTCTGGTTAAAAAAAAAAAAAGACCTGTTTAGAGTTGAAAGGGGTAATATGTTCTGCACTGATGACTTTATTGGCAGAAATAATTTAATTACATCTGTTGTGATATAATCATTCTGGAGGAATTTTGCCATAGATCATAACTTTATAGGATTCACTTAATTGACAGCATGTGAGAGTCTTGTGTGACTTGAAGTACTTGGGGCCACAGTTAGTTTTCTCTCTTTTTTTTTCTTTAATCTTTCATTTGTTCAAAATCTGTTGCTGGCTATGTTAGTTGATGTCATTTAAACTAATGACCTGGAGGACTAACATTTTTTATAAAAGTAGATCTGCATAAAAATTTCAGTGCTCTGACTTGTATTTTAAGTGGCATTATACAGCAGAAAGTGTTTGACATGAATAAATAGTAATGTGTCCATTTGCCTTTGTATCTTTAATTTTTTCATCTATTACTACTTCAGTGTCCTCTGCCCTGTAGATGTCCAGCGCATGTTATTCAGGTGTGGTATATTCTGTTGCGGTTACAACAATGTAATGATTCTGTTCAGTGGTTCTCTTTGAGTTCATGGAAATGGCAGTAAAACCAAATTTGTTCGTGTTGGAAAGAAAATCCATCACGAGTACTCGAGAAGTGTTTTCTGTGGGAGTTGTATTTCTGATGTGTCCCTTGTTATAGTGACAGGAGGGCTGGTACGGCCGGGAATCTCACCTGGAAGGGGTTGGCCGGTTTTAAAGATAGTGTATGGATGCTTCATGGAAATGACTTGTTCTGAGCAGAAGTTTTGTTGCTCTGAGCTTGTCACAGAGGAGAATATCAAGAAGAAAGCTACTTCCTTTCTGCTGCCTGTGCTTAGGCTAACTGTTCTTTGGAAAGTCTTTGAGGTTTTAAAAAGCTGAATGGTGTGCAGGTGAGGATTGTTAATGAAATATAAGATGAATGGAAAGCTGAGGACATCTGTAGGCAACATAGTTCATGGATTAGTTGTTTCCTTAGTCAAAACAAGACCTAAGGCTCCTCAGAACCAGATTAGTGAAAAAGATCTGTCACAAGAGCAGTTTATCTTTTAGATATGCTTGTACCGATCGTAACAACATTAGCTAAATTAGAATATCAAAACAAAATATGTACACAGTACAGATCCAGACCAGTCACATCAATTTCTCCAAAGTAAAGACCAGAGCCACATACCATTTAAAACCCTTTAAGAATAAAATCCAACTTTTAGTGGTTGTGTAGAGAAAAAAAAAGTACTTACACAAAAAATATGATACAATTCACAGGTCTTAATTCTTGGAGGGAACAATACTTCCTGAACAACTTAAGGCCATCGATCACGTAAGTGACTAAGCCAGTGGATTACCAGGTGCCACTAAATGCCAAGATTTGCAGTCGCTTTCCAATGTCTGTGCTTGGCAAAGGGTTGCATACTTTTATTATTATTAAATATTTATATTGTAGTAGATCTTTGAGGCTGGCCAGGTCCTAGAAACAAGAATCTCATTCACTGCAAATTCTGAATCGTTCTCTTAGCAGAATCTGTTTGCAGTGAATTAAATGAGATTTCTGTAGGAGGATCAGCATATGATCATGTCGTTAATTACAGACTGTATCTTAATGCATATTTAGTGGGCTCAGCCGAAGGCTGCATGGTCATTCTTTATTCTGTCACTTACTATTCTGTGAATGCTTTGTTTAGTTACCTTAATGATTACTTTGAGTATGCCTTGGCATGTTACAAGTGCAGATTCTCTAGACTTTTATATGTGAAAAACCTATTTTTTTGTAATAATCCGTGTAATTTGGGTTGTTTCCCTTGTGGTATTGCCCTCATGCTTCTGTACCAGCTTTCCTTACTCTGCTGGCATGCCATGTACTTGGTGAGATGGAAGCTAGTGACTGCTACTTCTGTCCTTGTTTCAAACTCATCCTTCAAAAATTTTCAAAGGTGTTTTAGCAGTTATGTTGGCAATTTGATGCTTCTAATCAACAGCCAGAAGAAAGCTTCCCTTGGGTGATGGTAGATCTTTTCACTTGCTCCCGCAGTCAGCTTGAAACCTTGGATGTTACCATCTCAGCTTATGAATGATGGATGAAAGTCCCAGGGTTTGACTCTGACTGGGGAAGAGCCACTCTATTAAAGTTTTGCAAATGTCAGAAGATGTGCTTGAGCTTACTGAAATAATTCTTCACTTAATCAAAAAGATATTGGGTATTACAATATGTTAACTTGAGAGAGAGTAAATTCTTCTTAAAGGTAGAAGCGGAAAAAAATTGCTACCCCTTTCAATTAGAAAAATTACTATGAGATCAATGTGGTTAATACTAACATTGTATAAATACACAGGATATTAACTATGTGCTGTATGTATTTTGTATTGTGTGCTTTGGGAATCTTAGGCAACACTGAATTAAAATGAGGAATATTTTTTCCAATGGGCTGTGTGCTTTGCTAGACATTTTGTGATACTGTGTTATTTACAGTTTTTCCAATATTACAGAGTAGATTTGGAAGGTGCAACAAAGATTTTTTGAATATCCATGATTTTTTCAAACTTGGCTTTAAAAAGAAAGGGCAAAGAAATTGAGTCTTGGTGGGGGGGGCGGGGCGGTGTGCAGCCAGAAATAACAACCTTCACCCTGTAAACTCAAGCAAAACTTCATCTAGACTTTGAAAAGACTGTAAAAATGGGAGGGGATTTGGGCTAGGGAAACACACAGATGGGGTTACTTCTGTTTGTTGAAATTTCTTTACTTCAGAGCTTTAATAATGAAGAACTGAAACAGAGCCCCTTCCCCTCATTTTGCTTCTAGGGTGGGAAGTTGCTTTGAAACTGTTTGTGCCTATGTGTGGTACTTTGCCATTAAGCACTGTAAAAATAAGCAGTAAATGTGTTGGAATGCTGGACTTCCCCCACGCTTGCCGCTGTGGCTTTTCTTTCTGCCCTGTTTTCCTTTCCATTTGCCCTTTTGTATTCCTGCAGTCCTGGGGGGAGTGGGGGGAAGTGAGAAGTCCCAATGGTTTCTCATCCTGCCTAGGCAGGGGTAAGAGTGTGTCTCATGGGCTAAATGGAGGGATTCTGACCATCACAAGCAAGAGCATCCTGATACTTTTTCTCGAAGATTATTTCAGCACTTAGCATGCTTTACAACACTGGTATTTTCCTGGCAGTGGGTTATTTGTTTCTCTTTCAGTTCAGATTTTTCTTTGACTTAATTCATGTCTTTCTACCTAATCTCTTCCAAGCTGTACTAATTGTTTGAACACTGCAAATATTTAAGAAAATGAACCCTAGTTCTTCACAGTGATTCAATAACTGGACTGTTTGTTCATCCATCAAACCTCCCACATTTTGGTGGAATGTAACTGCCATCCTCAGGTTTTTGTTTTGCTCTTTTAGCTCATTTTGGTTTTTTTTCAGTTTTGATTCTTTGGAATTCTCATAAGAATGTCTTACATGAGTCTCCATTATCTAACTTTGGGATTCCTGTGTTAGACACAGCCTCGGTTGATGAAGAAGTTTAAGACTGTAGAATGCAGAATTACTGGCTACTTAGAACTGATTCATTCTGTTAAGTGCAAACAAAGTCAAAAACTTCTGTTTGGTGCTTTTAAAAGGGCCACTTTCCTGAAGCTGGAAGTAATTATGCGCCAAACCATGTGGTAAAAGAATGTAAAGCAAAAAAATATGGATGGCTGGGCATTGTTTAGAACAGATTTATACTGTTTGCCCCGGCAAGTTCAGTTTCGTAAGACAGAAGTGTTCATGGAAAAACAGTTTTACTAAGAATATAAAGGAAAACAGTGATAATGTATTTATAGAAAAGGTAGATGTGTGCAGCAAATACATGGAGTTTTGTTATTTGGATGAGGTAGAGAAAGTGCTTGCCTTAATATCAACAATAAAAATTCAAGCAGCAGATACCTAAATTTATATGCTTTGGAATTGGTATGTCTGGAGAACATTCTGGAATTTCTAAAGTATTTCTAAAGAAGTAGCTGAGAACTTTTTAGACTGCTAGAGATTATTAATAAATCTTTGAACACTAGGGGTTCTTCATATTCTTGGCAGAAAGTTGGTGTAGAAAAATCTTAAAAGCAAAATGGAATGTCTCATAAGCTTTTCAACCCGTTTTTGATTCCGAGCATAGTAACACAATGGCTAATATGAGTTTCCACACAAAAAAAAGGAGATTGTAATATGTACAGTTGCAATTAATGGGCATATTAAATAGGAAATGCTTTTGGGGCTTGTTATTCCATTGAATGTCTAGGAAGGTGCCTGGTGTGTGTGAGATTGCCTTCTTTCTTGATATGTTTCTCCTAGGACTGAGTTTGCATATTTTGTGTTCTTTTAACCAACCAGACTAGTTGTATAAAAAATGGGAAAAGAAAAGGCTTAGTTCTTTTTATTCCAAGCCATATGTTTAAGGTGGAATGCTTACTTTGCTTGTAGTTCTTCACCACAGTAGCATTAACCTAATTAAATGTTTGTGTTTTCCTGGGGTGGATATGATTACAACTACTTAACTTTACAAGTTTCTATTAAACTGTTGTTTGGGCAAAATTTTTTAGAGTTGTTTCATTCACAGGAGGCTAAATTTACTTTAGTAGCAAAATCCAATTCAGAGATTATCTATGAGCTCATAAATGACATGGGGCCCTCCTGTTGCTTTATCCTCTTGGGAGAACATATAAAAATCCACACTTCATCTTCTTCCTTCAAAAACTATTCTAAAAGTCAGAGATAAATTACTTTAGTTCTTGTCAGCTTCTGCTGGCCAGCTTGTTGAGTTTCTGGTTACTGAATATCCTCCTACAAAGACCTGTTCCCACTCTGAATCACTAGGAAAATTGAATGGATTGGGCTATCTTATCTAAGCATTGATCATTCCCAAAACTGAAGAGGTTAGAAATACTGCATAAGGATCATTAATAGAATTAGTCTCATTCTAATTAGCTATATATTTTACTGTAAGGACTAGGCATTCTGTGGGATCATGGGTTCTGGTACAGACTGATGTTAAAACACTGGCGTTCATCATTGTGTTCTTGATATTGGTCGTAACGAAGAAAGTCCCAGCACACATTGTGGAAAGAAGTGATTCATTGCTGCCTGTCCTGAATCAAAGCAGCTGTGAGATTGGCATTTCCAACCGAGGCAACTCTTCCATCAGTTTAATGACAAAGGCATGTATGTGATCACCAAGCATCAACTCCTCTGCACCTGCCTGGATGGACATAGATCCATTCTTGCAGGCCAGCACTGTTCCACTCCAAAGAGAAAACTACTTCCCTTTTGTTTGCCCTTGGAAGCGTTTTAGGGAGTCCTCATCTGATGGCTGAATGGAAGTCAAGTGTATTTCAGCAAGGGAACATTATACCTTTTATCTAGCCTGCCTCTGAAGCACACCTCTTACTCTGAAGAACATGGTTATAGTATCTAGGCAAACTTGGCTGTCAGCTCCTGATTTATATTTTTCTGTGGCTGTCTGTGAGGCAGTTTTGTAAATGGGGTGTCTGGGAAGAGGCAGCTTACTTTATTCAGTCTGCATCTAAATTTGTCTTCTGCATTGCTGTAGCGTGACCAGAGACGTCAAAGCTTTGCTGCCTGTATGTGCTAAGAATGTCATATATAAATTTTAAGAATATGTGGTAGGTCATCAAGGGAGGGAAGAGTTTGGTGAAACAAAGACATATAGTCATCTTGCATGCTGGGGAAGGATAGCAAAACCAAGACATACTTCTAACAGCTGTGATTATAATCTATTAGGTAAGAGAATAATATTATATTTATGCTGAAAGAAAGCAGGAAGACTTACAGCTGCACTTGAGAAGAACTGTCTAGCAGAAGAGAGGATGGTGATCTGCCAGGCAGTGACATGCTGTGAAACCATGGTCTTTAGCTTTCTACAGAGACGATAAGCTAGAGGAACTGTAGGTGAGAGGATCTGAAGGAATCCTGTTAAATATAATCCAGAGGTATACTTTCTTTTACTACTACTGTTCCCAGTCTTATGACGGGAAACCTGACAGTAAGTCCCGCTTAGTAAAAATCTCTTTATTACAGTGTTTGAAGTTCTTCTAGGACTGAAGAGCAAGATACGTTTTGATTAGATTGATGAATTTAGAATATTCTTTTTCCCTGAAGATGATGTTGCTTCTAGTATTCTTGACAAATCTGCACTGGAGAAGTACTCTAAAGGACCCCAGACCTGACAGGGGCCGATTAGAGAGCTGGTGATGCCCGTTCCAATGAACAGAACATGATGAAGGCTGTTTCGCAGCTGGAAGGTTACTTACAGCTGTGTCTCGTGCTGTGTCGAGGAGGGAGTCCTGTAGCAGTTGTTCCTGTAAGATATTTTTGAAGTTAAGGATGTTGGAATTGAATTGTGAGGCTCAGATGATGTCTTCTCTAGTTGCTTTTGAGTAAACCAAACAAATTAGCTTCTGTGAAATACTTTGTACTCTTACATCGCACAGACATCCATGTGATTCTTTCTCAGCTCGCAGCAGAAATGGAAACAGGCAGAAATGCTACTCCTGACACTAGCTGCAGCCTCACTCCTGCTCTCACCAACAAGAACCAGGACCACAAAGAGAGGGACATAAAACTGACAGACCATGTATTTGTTGTTTCTTCCTTGTCTGTCATATAATCTGTCCCAGCTTGTTTGAGAAGGATAAACTGAAAAGCCAAGAAACAAAATGGTTTTGTCTTGCATACTGAATGTGTTTGGATACTTCAGACCTTTTAATTCCTACCTAGAAATGTTTTCCTCCTGGCTCTTTAAAAGGGATAATCTTCAAAGATCTGAAAAACGTGAGCACTGTCCTGTACAGCTGCAAAATGTCGAGTGCCTTCCTCCTGCTCCTTTTCATCCTTCTCTAGTGGCCCTTTTTTACACCACTGAAGGCAAAAATCCCCAAAGGTGGTTGTGTCATTTGAATGTTTTAGTTTGGGACTCTGATCTGGATTCAAAAGGATTCAAAGCTGTGTTTTATCATCATGGAACTTAAGCTCATGTGATTTTTGTGTGGTATTGCTGTTTTGATGAATTAACAAGGAGGAGAGGGTAGAATTTGTTTTGTTGAGAAGTGAAACCTATTTCAGTGCTCAGCCTTGGAGCTCTCCTTTAGCTAGTACACCAAACATCTCAGAAAACCACTTCTTCCTCTCTTTTGGAGAGCCATCAATAACCTCCTCCTGATGTAGGACTGACGTTCAATGAAGTTAGGGGGGCATACAAGGTGAAAGAAGGTCTCATTAACTGGGCTGTTCACAGTTCTTTGAGACAAACTTTATTCCCTTTATCGACCTCCTCGTAAGTCACCGTGGTTACCTGTGACAGTTTGGATGTTGGTGGATGGCCTTTTCAGACAAGCAGCTGCTCTTCGAAGTGAGTGAAAAGTTATCTTAGCAGAAGAACATTCACTTGAAGAATGTATGGAGTCACCAGAAGAGTTTTTTGATCTGGGTGGCTCTGAAGCTGTTCTTACTATGAAGGGTTCTGGCTACTCTTAATTATTTTCCTTAAAGCACTTTGGGCTTTGGTAGTGTTGTGAGGGCATGTTTAGTCACAGTATCTACAAGGGTTCCTCCAGGTCAGGGATGTGTTCTGTATTTACAGCAAGGTTTCTGGAGGAAATGTTTTCCTCCCAATATGTAGCCTTCCTCTTCTTAAGACCTCAGTGGTACTTATTAGATTGATGTCTCTTTGAAATCATGATATCTGTCTCTAATAGAGGTCAGTGAAGACAGCTTTTCTGGACTACTACAGAAAGAAGATTGAGGAGAAATTCAGAGCCTCATGACTATATACAGCATTTTGTAAAACTGCTGTTAAACCACATTCCCCAATTGTGAAGTCGCCTCTCTGTGTACCACCTAAAGCAATTTGTGGACTGACCAGCTGGGTTTTTTCCTCCCAATTTCAGTCCAGTCCAGAAAAAAAAGCCATTGCCATATCCAGAGTCTTTTTCTTTGCTTAAGAGGAATTAAGTTGTTATTCCTTCCCAGGCTGTCCAGATCTTCCAAAGAGAAGTTGAAAGGGCAACCTTTATCGCCCTTACCTCTGCAAAGTTACTGAAGGAACTGAAAAGGGAGAGTGGTGTGAACTGTTAAAGATTTGCTATCAGGTAGCTGAGAGAGATTTTTCCAAGTGGGATTTATTCTCCTAAGCTTTGGTCTCTGCCAGTTGCCTGTGCAATAGATCTGCCACAGCAGCAGAAAGAGTTGAAATTCCTTGTGGGAAAATAAAAACGGGCAGAAAGATTCACCTGCTCCAATGTCTTGTCTCAAAGTGCTCCCTAAAATTGTTTAGGGAAGGAGAAAGATAGACTAGTGTAACCTTCCAGCTTGCAAGGAGAGGAAGCTTTGGTATTCCTGAGTCAGGGGTGCTGTTAGACCTCTTAATAGCTTTTGGTCCCGTTTATACATCTGGCTTCTATAACATACTAATGTAAAGAAATCTACCAATTAACTGCATATTACATGAAGGAAGTGCTTCCTTCTGTCAGTGTTTTACAGTCTCTGGGATATTTTTAGTCAATGTTACAATGATATGGGAAACAGTGGATAAAAAATCACAATCTGCTGTGCCAGTGGGCTCTCTCACCTAGCCGAACACTGTGAGCATTCACTGAAATGAAGTGTTCTGTAGCCTGGCTGTGTTCTGCAATGAAATTAAATAATTTTTTCAGAAGGAAGATTTGGTGATTAAAAACTTAGCGTAATGGATTTTCTCATTTGGCATTTAAAACTGCTAAGCACTGGATTTTTGATATTCACATCTACTAAACTGTAGTATCCACAGACAAAACACGTGTATTTTTGACAATGATGCTTCAGGATTTCTTGGTTGATCTTTCCCCCCGCTCCCCCAGCTGTAGGCTTTGTTGGAGTATTTTAGCTTTCAGATGTACCAATTCCTCCTAGTCTGAGCAGGGGATTTCTGGATTCTAATTGGGTTGAATTATTTATTCTAATCTTTTTAACACTTATTTCTCTCTCCTGGAGTTTCGCTGCTGGTTCATTACACCACAAATAGAAAAACATTGTTCCTGATCCAAAAAAAGCACTGCCCATTTGTAAATGCAACAGATGAGGGTTGGTGATGAAGACTTAAGGGTTACAGCAACAAATTTATGACATTTAAATTTATCTTCTTGCATTCCTTCATTTGACCGAAGATGGATGTGATAGGTGAGCATTTTATTTGCTATCTGACTTTTAATTAGATCATTTTTTATGGCCATTGTGCTAACAGTGAGTTTTGAGAGGTATTTAAATAGAGAATTGCAGCATTTAATTTTTGCAACCTTTGAGAATTATTGTCTCTATCTGTAAAATGAGAATATTGATATTGGTTATGAGGATGGAAACCAGTAATTTTGTGTTTATGGAAATGGAAACTAGAACAGATAAAAGTCCAATAATATACATTCAGGAATTGTGCTGATTACCAGCAAGTTAATTCATTATTAAGTTACAAGTTTCTTCTATCCAAAGATTAATAAGTAATCAAACTCAGGGAGCAGTCATATTCGTATTTTTATTTTTTCTTTTTATTTTCTGTGAAAATAAGATTACTGTATTTCATGCTTCTTGTTTAGTCTAACAATTGGTATTTCAGCCAGTTGTTTTCTCCTTTCCATATTTCTTTAAAAACACAAACCCTCAAATGGACTGTTTTCTTTACTCCTTATCTGTGTCTGTTTGAACATAACTCTGTTTTTCCTCTGGTCTGCTGGTCTTAAAGGTAAGATGTAACAGAAACAGAAATTTTAAAAAAGAGGGAAAGTTTATAAAAACCAAAGGAGATCAAGGGTGTATTACTCAATTCTTGGAGGAGTATGCAGCATGAGGTCGCATACAAAATGTGCCATGGAATTTTCTTGGATTTTTTTATCTGCATCCTTTGAATCTGGTTTTATAAACTCAGCATTTAGTTTCTTTATTTACTTATTTAAAATGGTTAAAAAAAATTAGAGCTTGAAAACTTCAGATTCTTTTGTCCACAAGGATCCCAACACTTTTTTAGGAGTTAATAAATGGTTATTAATTGAGAAGCTCTAGGCAGGGTTGTTGGATACTGTAAATTATAAGAGGTGGCACAATGACGTTCTCTTTTCTGATAGAGAAATCACTTAGAGCTGAATTTTTAAAGAGATATTTATGTATGTAGCACTGCAGAGACTAATCTGAAATTCCTTCTTCCTGGAGATCTAATTCGTGTTATGTCAGACACCAGCAGTGGAATTTGGTAAGGAAGTAGGATCCTTGTGCCTTTTTCTGTGGATGGAAACCTCTTCAGTGTGTTTGTGCAAAGACAACATTTCATAAAGGGCAAATGTCATTGCCAGTTGGTGGTCGTCACCTGTCAGTACCCCTCTGCCTAGCATGCATTTCCCACAGGGTTGCATTGACTTTGCATCGGGTCTTCATTCAGGGCTATGGAGGTGGGTCACGGGTTTTGGTGAAGTCTTTAAAACTTTGTTTTCCAGAGCAGTTTAATGTAACCTAATCTTCTTCAGCTGGAGCTCTTGAGTAGTCCAAATAAATAAAAGTATGTGTTGATTATCTTTGCTGTTAAGAAATTAATTTCATGAGAAGCCACAGTTCTTGGTGGAGAAGCAGAACAGGGTGGGGTTTTTAGCATGCATCATGTCTTTTTAGAAAGGGAGATTTGGGCCATCTCTCCTCATACTTGGTCATGCAACCTACTTGAGGAATTTGCTTACATACTGAAGTAACATTTGAAAATATTTACATCTGTTTAGCTGGCTATAGTGTGATAGATGTGTTTCCTGTTTCTTTCAGTCTAAGCAGTCTGCTTTTCCGCTTCTGTCTATCTCCTCATTCCTTTCTTCTGTTTGTTTAGTTTTTCCTCATCTGGAACTAGAAAAATACCAAATATCACACGATCAGGCCCTGTAATACTTTGTACCATAGTTTGGAAGCTTCTGACAGAGCTGAAATCAGAGGTCCTTAATCTTCTCCCTCAGTGTGTCCTAACCGACGCTGTGCTCTTGTTGGACATGGAGCTTTAGCCATGTACCAAGAGGATTTGTTAGCTCATCTGGTTTCCATAGCCTCTTGCACTCAAGATGATTCTGCCTGAAATGACATGATGATTGTGACTCTACTTATGTAAATTAAGATGTGGAAATACTTTTTTTTTTTTTTCCAGTCCTCTGCTATTAACTGGTGTGTGGGGAATTTAGTACTACATAGGTGAAGGCAGCTCTTGTTGTTCATGACCTCTGTTGTTCGTTACTTCTCTTCCTCTGACTGAGTAGCAGTAACTGAAGGAGAGTGTAAGACCTGCATCACCAGACCTGCTAAAGGTGTCCTCCTATGCCTTTAGATGAACTGGTAGCATTTGCTGTGAAGCTGATAGTCTGTAATGAAGGGGAGAATTGATAGGTCACTTTACTCTCTCATCTGTCTCTTCAATAGAAGTCCTTGCCAGTTGAGAAGGGAGGGCTGGTTTATGGTTTTGTTTCAGGGCTTTTTCCCCTCTCAAATGGGATTCGTTGCTTTACATGATTATGAGATCTTATGAAAAAGCATATTGAGGACCGGAAGCTGTCTTTTTATTAGGTTTTAAGTGATGTATAAAACAAATACCATTTGAAGACCTATTGACCCTTTATTATTAATTAAAATATAAACAAATATACACCCTCGCCACTCTGGTTTGTGTCTTCATTAATGTTGTTTGCAGCAGTCTTGCAATTTTGAAGCGATCATTTCTTACTGTATGCTGATTTAAAGGTAGCCTAGGCTTTATTTGGGGGGAAACTAAACTGAAAGCTTTATTCCAGAAGTCTGTGAAATGCAACAATATTTCACTGAGGACATAAGTCTCCAAAGTAAAACTTCGGACCAATATTGAGCCATGTGTGTATGTGATAGATATATCTGTCCTAGGGAATCCAGCTGGAGTCCTATCTACAATAAGATGCCCTGAAGCTTGTATGGTGTAGATATGGGGTCTCAGCGTTAATTGCTTTGATTCAGTGATCTGCCAAATTACTCACAAATATTTTGTTATTATTTCATAATAACCACTGTTTTACACGTCTCTCACTTGGTGTTCTCATCACGCCTCCTATTGATTCTTCAGGCATCCTGACATACGTTTTATAGGGCTGCTCTATAGGTATGACTCAGGTTATTTTGGATCAAAGAGAGGGAAACCACAAGGCAAAGGGTTAACCTACAGAGCACATTGCCAAAGAACTCCTTTTTCCTTGGTTTAGAAATGTATCAGTATATGTTTTGTGTGCAAGAGTAACAGCAAGAGAAATTGGTCCTCAAAGAAGATGATCTCAAGCAGGTAAGTTTTGCAGGTTTTACAATCCACAATTTAAATTCCAGGTGGAAGGAAAAGGAGCAAAATCTGTCCCTTAAAGTATATTTTGTAATATTCAACTACATGAGCTTAGTTGCGGACTTTTTTTTTTGGTAGTTGGAGCACAGTTTGTGTTGCTAATTTCTTTTTAAGTTGAATTTAGATTCCAGTCCTGTGAGGATGACATGCTGTCCCCGATCAAAACACGATGAAGGAATTAAGCATGGTGATGTCTTCACATTTGGCAGATGTGTGTTGTCCTTTAATCTCAAATATAAGCAGAAGGAAAAAAATCTTGTAACTTTTTCGAAATCCTCTGAAAGCTGATGGATTTTTAACGTATCCAAATTGTGAAATTTTGTGAGGATTGATGTCCACATAACAATGTAGAGAAGCACAGAAATTCTTAAGAATTCAGGATGTGTGCTAGTCTCATAGAACATAAGTCAGGGAAAAGAAAATCAAGAATGCATTTTCTTTTCAGTGGAATAAACTAATTACTTCCCTTTAACTTCAGCTTCATGCAGACACTAGTTTAAAAACTGCAGATGTTTATGATTACTGGCTATATATTATTTCCCTTACTCTGGATAAATTTTTTATCGTAGTGGGGTTTTCCTGCAAAAAATCTGAGCAAAATTTAATTATATCCTTTCTGCTGTGTCCACTAGCTCTTTAACTGCCTCAACCCAAGTGATGCTTTCACTGAAACTAGGAGCATGAGAATCAGGTGCTGAAATAATATGCTCGGACCTGGAGGATGTAGAGAAGATTTGCACCTTTGTTCCATGACAGCCCTGGCTGGCTTCCTGCAGCAGCTGTCTGTGTGATTGGGAGAGTGTTGGGTTCCAGGCACGGGAATGGGGCTAGTGAGATGAAGCTGTTTACTAGTAGAGCACTAAAAGCAATATTGTTTTGGTTGGTGCTTAGTTCTTGACCCATCTGTTGTAAGCAGCATTCAGGATTACAAAACAAGAACCGAACATAAGCTTTTGTAATGCTGTGCACCATGTTTTGGTTATTTGTCAGGTGGCCTTTGCAGAATGTTCTTTCAGTAATATTGCTGCTTCCGTTTGGAAATATGAACCATAACCAAAGCAGCAGCAATGTATGCAGCAGTGTATGTAGTGTAAGTACGTTGTTGTCAGATCAAAGGAGATGCTTATTCATACGCTTCAGTTCTGTGTAATTCTCTTGCTACAGAACAGTGTATCAGCAGTGTGGTTCTGCAAAGCTGGATTTGATTGTAAAATGTAAAGTTGTCTATGGGTCACTTCATGAAGGATGTTTTGCAGTATGATTTATGGAAGAACAATCTCTGCGAGGTCTGTGGATCTTGCAGAAAAAAACCACAAACTAAATTTATAATCTGAAATTCCATTAGCTTGGATCCTTCATGTGGTAGCAGAATGGTAGACAGCAAGGCTGCATCCTCCTTACTCTAAATGCTGTTGTTGTTGTGGGCTTCTTGTTATGAGCATGCTGGCAGTGACAGCGTGTACTGTGTAATCTGAAAAAATTGAACAAATCCAGCGTGTTCCTGGATGGATTGAAAACTTAGAATGCCCATTTCTAGTTTTCTGTAGCCTTCTGGCTCAACGCGTGGCTAGAGGAAAGGAGATGAGCAAATGTTGAATGATACGAGATGGCAGCTACCATTGTTTTATGAGAATTGTTCTGCCTCTGGCACTCTGGATCATGCACTTTGTCACATCCAAGAAGCGTTAACAGCTTGGCCTCTTGGGCTTCAGCAGCTCTGACTATCGTTGTGGGTTTGTTATTGACAGCTCCACCATCAGCATGCGGCTCTGATTGGCATTCTGTGCCACTCAAATGAATGAGGGCTTCAGCATCCTATTTTGCAGGAACATCATGATGGGCATCTGAGTGACATTTTAACTTGATAATGAAAGCACCATTAAATCAGAAAAGAGAAAAATGCCTGTGTTTGTGGCACAAGATAATTTCTGTGGCCCCTGAGGTCGTTTGAGAAAGGCCTGCTGTTGAAATAGTTATACGAGTTTGCCAGCAATGAGTCACTACCATGATGGCTGCAGATAAATTCCAGTTGCTCTTTATTTGTTTTTGAAGATTTTGCTATTAGGTGTTTCTGTATGTTGCTTAAAGAATAAAATTCCGGCAACACTTAAATTTGCTTCATAGAGATTAAGATTTCCCACATTAATTTCTGAAAAGCTGCAACAAGCCACGATTTGTACACATTTGTACCCGCCCCTTCTGACTCTGTCAGAGGGGGTAAAACCTTCTGCTTTGTCAACAACAGGCCGTTCCTTCCTGATCCTGTTTCTAAAGAAATCCTAATGGGAGTCAGAACACAGATCGTTTGTTTCAACTCTTCAGGATTCAAACTTCTGCCGTAACTCTCATTTAGAGATTTGTATTATAATATCACCTGTGGAAACTGAACTTGTGCGTTTGGGTTGTGCTGGGTCATGTTACACCTGTTACACCTCTCTCTCCATATCCATCTAATATATTTAGGAAAATCTAAACTTTGCTGTAAATAATTGACAGTGTAAATATCCAAATGTATTGTTCTGCTATCCTGTAGGTGATAGTAAAATACTACATGTTTTGACCAAAACTATGCAGGAAATCTGTGGCAGAACCAGAATTGCATCCGTGATCTTAAGCTTTTTCTGGTGCTTTTCATATGCAGAGGTCTTAAACTAAATACTTACAGTGACTTATTATTTTCTCCAGTTTATTTCCTCTTTCAGCTGTTGAAGCTTGTTGATTTTTATTCAGCAGAAACAGATCTTTTTTAAGAACTGTAGATTTAGGAGTTTTTGTACTAATTGGACAGAATCGTAAATTGTAGCTATTGTAAAATTAACTTTCCATCTATTAATCACCTAGTTGAAACTGGCTAGTGTTCTCTTGGGAGGTGACCCTAGGACTAGTACAAGAAGGATAGTTACTACCAGTTCAGCATGGAGTTACTCTCATTCAGATACATAATTTTGCCATCCAGAGTTCTGTTTGCACCACTACTTGCAGCTCCTCCAGGAGCAGCTCAGGAGTCCTCTGCCTTGAAACTCCCTGAATCCACATGCGTTCCATTCA
>NW_010426165.1:42346-46616 GCF_000710305.1 Buceros rhinoceros silvestris | reverse complement strand
TCAGCAGGAGTTTGCTAGCTGAGTGATGTGGTGATGCCTGGAAAAGAAAGCATGATTGTCGTGATAATGAGATCTTCAAAACTCTTTTTGTGGATCTACTCTGCAGATCTGTACTGTCATCTTCATTTGACTCCTGGTGTTGACCTGCAGTAAGAAAACTTCCGTTACTTGCCCACTGCTAATGAAGTGGTGCAGCAAATACAATATCACCATTCGTCTCTGTGGTGGTTAACACAACTTCCACAGAATCTTGAGCACGTAACAACTATAAATGCATTTTTGGAAGGAATATTAGTAACCCTGATATTGCGACTAATGTTACTAATGTTATTTTGAAAGCGCAAGGGAGTTGACCCTTGTAATGTTTTCATGAAATGGGTAAACGTAAAAATTTTGTAGGTGGTGAACAGGGACACAAAATTAAATGTTTTTTCCAGCTCACTCAGTAGATCTATGGTAAAAGTACGTACAGGGCTTAAATATCTTTTCTTGAGTTGCTAATCTTGTTTCTGTACAAAAACTAAATGAGAAAACCCCCAATATATTAAATCTGGCCCCAAAATCACTAGAGAAGCTGAATTAAGACAACTTCAACAGAACAGCAATAGTGTCACTTGCTCCAAATACTGAAAGCTTGATGATAGCCTGGCAGACCTGCTCATCAGTTTCTTTCATGCTTGAAAAGTATCTTCTAAATAATATTCTAAGTAATACTTTTTAAACTTTGATCATACTTTAGAAAAATAGCCACAGCAAAGTGCTCTTTGTTTTCTTCCTTTTGAAAGGTTGAGGTCTAAAATGATATCTTGATACTTTTCTTCCATGAGCTTTGCCTTCCTATGTATGAAAATCCTTCAGCAAAACTAGTGGTTTAGTGATATTTCAGATATCTTTAACCCTGTCCTTTGTTTGTTCTCCTGTGATGCTATATTGCAACGAATAAATACCTGTCTGGCTTTGCTTTTATTCCTCACAGCTGTTTTTCAGAAAAGAGATAAGGAAAAAGATAGCATGGATGATTGCAAAAGCCAGTTCATGGCCATGAAATTCCTGAGTTTCTACTTATTTTTTTTTTTCCGCAGGCCTCCAGAATTGGCATCAAAGTATGCAAATTTCTCTGAGGGAGTGTGCAAGCCTGGTTATGCATCAGCGCTCATGACTGTCATCTTCCCAAAGTAAGTAATCACTTTGCTGGGGTTTTCTCCTCTCTTCCCCCGATTGACCTCTCATTCTTCAGGGTGGGTGTCACGCAGAGAGTGTCTTGAAAAGTGTCATTACTCTGTCACTCGATTGGTTCAAGGGAAGACCAGTGTTGAAATTCTGGTATTTGAGTGGTCAGTGGCAATGGCTTAATTGATTTCAGTCTGACCACGAGGTTGCTCAAGGAGTAGAGAGTCCTGTGAGTTGAGTAAGAAAACGATTATATTGTCAGAGCATGATATAGATGTGTGGTCAAACTCACTGCTGGTACCATATGATGCAATCCTTAGGAAGCTTTCATCATGAAGTGCCAGATTAAGTTATCTGGAGTAGTATGGTGTGGTCCCTTTTTTTTTTTTAATGTACTTGGGAGAACAGGGTAAAGCATCCATCAGGTGCCTGGAGACTTTGCAATAGTGTTATCTAAAGAGTCTAAGATACATTGTTAACAAGTTGTGCATCTTACTGTGTTGAGAAGTTACTGTTAGCTGAAGTGTTACTAGTTCTTCAGAATTTGCTTTCCTTTGAAAGGGTGGAAGGTTGCAGTACTGTTCCATAACTCTCAGAAAAGAGGAGTGTAATCATAACAGACCAACCTTAAAATTTGGCTTATGGCTTTCTCTAATGCCCTGTGTGGTTTCTGCATATCAAGGAGTCAGTGGAAGACAATTCACAAGAAAGATTGGCAAGAACATTATACTGTTGAGGCTCAAAGATCTCATGATTCATCAAATGGAAAATCTGACTGAATTGTTATTTGACCTTCATAGAAGCTTCTAATGCATGTGGCAAAGATGCTCTAGTGCAGTGATTTCTTTGGCAGAAGAGGCTGTGGACTTAACACAACTGGTGCTTTTATAAAAGATATATTTTCTTTCTTTCGAGGAGGGAATTTCCGTAATTTGTATGTACCGAGGTTAGGCTGGGTGACCATGGCTTTCAGGCCAAGCCTGAAACTGGTGATATCTTCTTTCTTTGTTTTTATTGGCAAACATGGTATCTGCAAAGTTTAAAAATAAAAATTGTCATTGCCTTGTAACCAGTGGACACTACAGCCAAGCCTTAAAAAACCCCCAAAACACTAGGTGTTGCGACTATGTTTTCCATCACTGATGTAAAACAAACAGCTATCAGTATTATCTTCTGTGTGAATTTTGGAGCTCTAGTTAGACTATAAATTAATATTAGAACTGAAGGTAGATACATTATAATTCTCGTATTTTAAGAACTTTCTGAGTGCTTTTAAATCTGTGTTTGTGTGTATATTAAATGTAGATAGTGTAGGAGTATGGGGTAATGTAACTGTGGTAATATGTCTGAAGCTAAAGCCTTCCTTTCTTTATACAGCTGAAACTTAACTGTCCTTTCCAAGGCATGGCTGTTGTTACATATTGATTCTGTAGGGATAAATTACATACACTGAAGAAGAAAGACTGTTCAGCGCAGTTATTATGGCCAGAAGAATACCATTACTCGTCCTTTATCCTGATCTGTTTCATGGCATGGGCATGATGTTCTCTTCCAGTAAATTCATCATGGATCACAGGCTATTATTTACCTTGATTTAAAGATTTCAGTTGATGGAAACTCTGGTGATAATGTGCTATGTTATTCCTCTGTATAAACTCATTATTGGAAAAATATTGAACTTATTTTAAATTTATTTAAGACTTTGGTTTCAAGAAGTTTTTTTTGGCCTGCTAGAATCTGAAGTGTTATTTATTCTCTCCCTCAGTGGCTGCTTACTGATCACCGTTTAGTCATCTTCTCCCAGTAGCTAACTGCATTGAAATAATGCCATGCAAAGAGGTAGTAACTGTCTCTGGTCTAATTAGGTGGTTGTTGTCTTGCTCATACATTGAAAAATCATATTCATCGTTCAAAAGACAGTATCTCACTGGGGATTTATATTCAGTTGCTTCCCTAACATGAACTCTGAACCTTACTGAAGTTAACATTTTTTTCATGGATCTCCTTTTATTCTTTATTAATTGAACTTACCGTCAAACATTTCATTATTTTACCTAGTATTGGCATAAGGATGGCTGACCAGCAGTTCTGCGAAGATTTCCATGCTACACTTACTTAAGATTCTTTTTCTTCCAAACTTCTCATACTCAAAGAACTAAGCAAAGTTAGTATTACCAAGCCAGGTATCATAATTTAATATGTTTAGAACTGTTAAAGCCAAATTAGCTTGCTTGTTGATTTAAGAATTTGAGCTGCATGATGTCTTCTATTCTAGCTTTTGTTTTCAGTTGATCATATCATTAGGAAAACATCATCTCTGTGGCTGACATTTTTCAGGCTTTGTCTTCACCGTAAAATGTGTGTTCTTGTTGGGTTTTTTTTTTTGCTATTTGGATAAAGTTCATTTGGCTGTTTTTGAACATGAATAAAATGAACAAATGTTTTCCCATTCTAAAGGTTCCTGACTTTTTAGTGCAATTTTAAATGTAAATAGGCCAAAAATATGGTGGAAATAGTTGAGATAGAATACATTTTTTTTTCAGAGCGTGTAACTCTTCTTGGTAAATGCTTTTTTGATGGTAAAAACCTGAGTTCAGACTTTACCAAGCTAGATGGATTAAAGAGCAATGCCCTGAGAAATCTCAAAATGTGGTTGCTGTTAAGGAAAGACTAAATTGTTTTGGGTTTTGTATGACTGACTGAGGACCTCATAATAATCATGCTTGATGCTTTCATCAATAATCCTAGCAGGAAAAAATCTTAGGTTAAGCATGCAGATGATACACTTATTGGAGAATACCAAGTAAAGGATTGGTTACACTTGGAGGATAGTCTGGATTGCTTGATTTAAATGGCTACAGTCCAACAAAATAGATGTTAACACATCCAGTGTGAAATAAGACATTTTGGAGGAACAAAAAGCAGTAAACGTGTCAGGCGTTTCAAGAGAGGCCTGTGGTGCGTTTCAGAAACTGGAAACTACTAGTAAGTCCGGGTTCTGTATTGGGGACCTTAGCAGAAACTATAAAAAAAAGAATAGAATTTGTGTTTGTTCACAGGAATAAAAGCAATGGTAAAGAGGAGTCAGGCTGTCTTCAGC
>NW_010426165.1:0-42220 GCF_000710305.1 Buceros rhinoceros silvestris | reverse complement strand
GTAAATTTGCTCATGGTGTTTGAATGACTGGATGAGCATGTGATAAATGTGATTTAACTAATGCAATAAGTCTGGACTTAAAAGTACAAAAAAAAAAACCCAACCAAAAAAATCCCAAGCACTTAGAGTTTCAAAGACTTTTAGGAAATTAAACTGGTGTAAATCCTGTAATGGTGAGGTAGTGACTAAGTAAAGATTGGAGACTGCATGGAAAAAATAAGAAGATTGGACAGTATGGGGGTGTTACCCCTGGAATCCTCTGGAGAACATGTGCTGGGATCACTGTGTTCCAAGTGCTCATAAACTATCTGGAACAGAGGGTGAATAATAAAACACTGACACGTTTTTCCAGGTAGCAAGACCAAAAGCTGACTATGAGCAATGTCAGAGGGATCTCACAGTGCTCGATGATGGGGCAACAAAATAGCAGGCCAAATTTGGTTCTGACAGATCTAAGTATTTGTTAAGAAGATTGATCTGACAGCATATACCTAATGATGGACTTAGTTATTCCTTGAAAATTGGAAAAGGAGTCTTGGAATTACTGTGGGTCTTTCTGTGACTTACAGACCAGCGATGGTTAAAAGACCATGGCCATACTAGGAGATAAATGCAGAACACCCAAAATATGTTATGACAGTGTATAAATACCCCTTGTGCCTCAGTCTTCTATAACACTTCTAATCATTTTCAACTAATTTTGAAACAGATCTAGAAGAAATAGGTGTATGTATAGTGGTAATAAAGACTAAACAAACATGGAGCTATTTCCATGCTCTGGAAGATTTAATAGACTTTTCTGGTTTGAGGTAGAGCAAGCCGAGTGTATTCACAACTGTGTCTAACATAGCGAATAGCATGGAGAAGATGTTTAGGTGATTGCTTTTCTCAGTATGATTCAGACATATTAAATGTAAATGCTATGCTCCAGATTTTAAATAAACAAAGGGAAGTGCTATTTCATGCTAATTCCAGTTACATTTTTCTGAGAATGAGTTCCATAGTGGGCAAAAGATTAAAAGAAAAAAATAAAAGGTTGACAGTCGGGTTCTATTGACTGTAAGGATTCTGAAACAGGCACAGAAATGTCTTAAGTTGCAGGAGGCTGGAACCTAAATGGATGTTGAAGGCAGAGTGTAATTTTGTATATTCCCTGTTTCTTAGGCTTTTTACTGAAATATTGGGCAGAGGACAATAGACATCAAGTATTGGGTAAAATGGAAGTTTGGTCTAATCTCTTGTGCCCGTGCCTGTGTTTTTGTTTAGTTTGGTTCTGGGTTTTTCAGTTATCGTGCCTTAAAGGCAGACTGGCACAGCTTCAGAAAAGTATGCTGTAATCTGCATCATGGCAGTGGCTCCCCACCAAGCGAAATGGATGCATGATCTCAGTACTGCATCTCGCTGTAGGAGCTAGATAGCTGGGCTGCATCTGCTGCTCACTGTAAGTGAAGGAGTCATCTAATTTTTCACTTTCCAGGACAATACAATTCTGCCCCTTGCAAATGCTCCAGCAGTAGATAATGACTCAAAGTGCCCGCAGTAAGGTTACTTGTCTCGGAATGATACAAAGAAAATGACAAGCGTCTTTGGTAAAATGGCGTCAGTAGGTCAGTGAATTAGGCTACTATGTGCAGTGAATTAGACTATTTTTAGTAGGTCTGAGGTCACCTACAAGGCTGGAGCTAATGCTTTGACCTTTATCGAGAAGGCGCTAACTTGTGCGTGCAGTGAAAACACTGCAGTCTCCTGCATGTCTGGCCTTTACTGTGGAAACGATGCTGCCTGTGTACAGTTCTTTCTATGCCTTATTCTTCATCGAAGGAGAAAGGAGACCTCTGCCCACGGTTTGCGGCTGACATGCCAGCCCGGGACAGTTCAGCTACTGACAATTTTCTAACCACAAGCTCTTGTAAGTTGGCAGCTAATACTAGAAATGAGAGGCGGCGGTAAATAGGGAGGGAATGTGTGCAGCCTGCAGACTTGTGAATCTGTGTTTGGTAAGAGACCATGGGAAAGAAGTATTTAAAGATAAAGACTGTCTGAAAGGATTTCAGAATAAGGGGGGAAGGGGATGTTCAGTATGCAACAAATCTATAGGTGTTGTGACCAAAACAATGCATTTAACATTTGTGACTCGGATACATAAGACTATTTTTAGTATCAAGAGTATGTTTGTAGACTTCTCTTTTTAGTCAGTTGCTGCTAAGAAAGTGTCTTATATGAATCATAGACTTCTTTAAGTTCAGAAACAAAATGAGTTTGGTTGGTTTGATTATTCTGATGCAAACTTTCTATGGAGTAGCAACTGGCATGCTCTTCAGTCTTAATGCTGTTTGTTTTGTTTTGTTATTTATCAGTAGTACAGCCGCTCTCCACTCTGAGGAAAAGCAGCTCTCCTGTAAACTCTTCTGGGTTTATGTTATCATGCTGAATTGTTCCTTTGTACATAAAGTTCAAAGGTTTTAAGCTTTCATATGAGCAGAGAATGCATGACATGGATTTATGCAAGCCATGGAAATTTCAGTGGCTTTTTCTCAAGTCATTCTTCTGTGGATTTTTTTTCTGATGTTTAATTCCTCCTTGATATTGTAGCTCGTAGTCCTGTGCTTTTTTCCACTTCCACAGGCAAGTTGTGTATAGCTGGGACAGCTCCAGAAGGCCTTTCTCTAGAGTTTATAGGGTGAACTCCTGTCTCCTTGATATCAGAGCTTGGCAGAAATGTCATTGCTGTTGCTGTCTTGCAGGTATAATTTATGTGCTTTTATATTTTAGGGGGAAAAAAGTTCTTGCATGCAGTCCTACTTGCAAATGGGGGATAGGGCCTTCAGGTGGAACTGGAGCTTTAGCAAGGACTTCAGTGGAAGTCAGGAGAATTTAAAAATGTGGTCCCCCCATCCCAAATAATTCCCCATCCAGGAATCTGTACCTCTTATAATAAGCACACAAGAGCATCTTTCCATTCCATATGATCTTGATTTGCTACTTAGGTATTCATAAAAAGAAATTTTTAAAAGGGAATTTTTAACCCTCTGCGTAGAACTGACTTTATTCATGTTTGGTGTCTTGGCGCCTCGTGAATTACTGCCATACCCGGCATGGGTTGTACTGAAGTGACAGGTCATGAGCTCAGTGCTTAGAGACTGCCAGTGCAGGTGGCGGCTGCTTCCTTTGTGATTAACTATTTAAGGAGAGCAGAGGAAGCCAGAGGATGGCAGCTTCATGTGGTTCACAATAGCTCACTGAAGAAGTGGGCTGGGTAATTAGTTTTCCACTGAGATTTGCTATGGGAATTCAAAACTTCCTTGATGGTAGTGTGATCCAGCTGCTGCAGATTTTGTGGTCTCTTTAGGAGCAGTGGGTAGTATCTCTTAAAATATATGAAATTATGTGTGTGTATATATGCTGAATTAGTTATTGATAGTAGTGGGTTTTTTTGTCTTCTAAATGTATATATAATGTACATCTCATTTTGAAATAAGCTAAAGTGGTTCATTTTGTTAATCTGAACTGTGAAAGTAGCTTGTGTGCAAAGAAAGCGTGGACCCTTCTCAAGGCTCTCCCTGAAGTCAGGTCCCTGTGTCCTGGATGCTGCTGTGGGAGAGACCTTCTGCTTTCCTTCAAAAGTAGATTACTCCTGTTCTAGGAAGGGGGAGTGCTCAAACCCCTGTCCCTTCTTTCAGTCTCTTGCTTTGTGCTTGTGACTTCAAGGATACTGTGTGATGATGGTGGAGATAGTTTCAGAGATCAAAGTTACATTTGGTGTCCCAGTAACTGCTGTAATCACAACTCTGTGTGGAAATAGGTACCTGCCAGTGCCCAGAAGGATGTTTGGGGATGCCAGAGCCCTGACCTGGAGTCTTTAACACAACTCCCCTCAGATGCAGTATCGTGCTTATTCTACCTGACCCCACAGCAAAGACAAAGGAAATATTTGTTGTGGCATTATTGAGGCTCGAATTTGCAGGGACAAGTTGATGTCAGTGTTTTTTCTCTTGGGCACCTCTGAACATCATCAGCTTCCCACAGTTTCTTGGTTAACTCTGACTAAAGGAGTGTAGGGCTTGCAGGAGGGGAAAGGGTGGATGAAAGATGAATTGGTGATGCTCTGGTAGGTTAAGCTGTAGGTGTTTTCCATTTCTCCAACTGTTCAGTGCCTGGCTCATGCCAGGGGCATCAGAGCATGCTGCTGCTCACATTTCCCTCCTGTTACCTCCTTACTCCGTGTTTTGTAAAACCCAGGCTAAATAAACTTGCAAGCCAAAACATGCACGCTGTAATGCTCCTCGAATCACTTCTGGTGTCTCGCCAGCACCTCCCCACCCGCAGCTCCATGGCTTTTCCAGTAATACCTCTTCCTGTGCAGTCAGCTGCTGACCCGCTGTCGCTGCTGGCAAAGGGAGCATTTTGCACTGTGCTACCTTTCTTTCCCTGTGATTTTTTGTGAAGTAGCACCTTTTGTATCCCTTCTGTGTTGGTTCTGGAGTGAGGATTTGGTCACTTTGCCACCTCTGCAGTTAGCGTGTTGGGTGTTGTATTCAATTTGAAGGCACTTATAAAGAGGATGATTTTTTAGAAATATATTAATGTAGATTTTGAGTGACAGAATTGGGTCCGAGTATACAACAGGTATAACTCCTATGTTTGTTTTACTGTCACATCCTCATTTAAAAAGCTTAAATCTCTCTCATTTCTGCCTAAAGGGGAAAAGTATGTTATCTCACCAAATATTGTGTCACAGCTGGCTGCACTTTAGTGAACATTCAGCACAGTCTGCTAGGAGACATTTGCTCTTAATGTTTGAACTAGGATTGTTGTCTGAGCTGTTGTTGCTATTCATAACTGGGGCAATTGGATTGCCTTTCATGACACACTGACTGCTACAGTCCCTTCCACCTGCCTTGTCTGCAGGAGGAAGCTGGGATAAAAAGGCAACATTTGACAACTCATGTGTCAGAGTGTTGCAAACTTCTGGTACCAAAATGGTGGTAACAAAAGCTCCATTTAAAGTGTGGTTGAATAACTAATTTCTCTGCAACAGATTCCCTGCATTTTTTTTTTTTTTTTGTAGAAAGCAATGATTCAGAATTTTGTTCAAGAGATGAGCAGATGAAATGGTACACAGAACTTCTCTGCCAGCTCTTAAGACAAACCAGCCAGAGCTCGTACTTCAAAACAAGATTCAATGGCAACAGCTCATTTCTTCGCTTCTGGCAGCCTCTAAAAGATGTGCATGCTGCTGCAGGCAGGTTGGAATAGATATGGCAGAATGTAAGAGCAGATTTAAAAAAAAAAAAAAAAAAGGCTTAGGTTCTGTGTCTGGATGCCCAATTCTACATGGCACTGTTCACTGAAGGACTTGATGCTGCCCCCTATGCTGCTCCAGTACCTGAGCTACCATAGCTTCCTGCAGACAGTCCAATACACTGGGTAAGTGAAATAGTCCTTATGTCCAAACATGAGTTTTCCCACCCACAAGCACCTACTCGTTTGTGAAAGATTACTTCTAATCCAGATTGGTTCTCTGATCCAGTTTATGGAATTACCAAATCATTATACACATCCTGCCAAGGGTGCAGCTTGGGGATGGAGAGCTAAGGTGATGGGGCTGCAAAAGCTCCGTAAGCCAGCCTATGCATCAGGACAGAGGTATGTGGAGTTGTTGCTCAGGAGGTAGGGATCTGTTTTCATCTTCAGTTCATGCCAGTTGTGCTCTCTATCCCATGTTGACTTTTAACCTTTAAAAAAATGTGCAAAGTAGTACTGCAATTCCTGTGTGCTGATTGTGACAGTAGATTCTACATCAGAGCCATTTTTGGAGCTGAAATCTTCCATGCTTAACCTCTCTCAAGAGTTTAAAAAAGAAAAAGTATGTGAATCCATGTGATGTGCAGGTTTTGTACTTGAAAAGTTTGTCTTCAGATTCCTTTCCGTGACTTCTGAATTAAGTGAGACTGTTAGATGAAAGCTGGAATATGGGCACATGTGCCTTTCTGGCTTCAGAAAAGGTGCAGAGCATATGCACTCTTGCTTCAGTGTGAGTATACTGCATCGTATGCCAGAGTGGGAACAGGACATGATTGGGGTTTTTGTTTTTTTCTTTTTTCCCTTTTTTCTTTTACAGAAT
Organism: Buceros rhinoceros silvestris; assembly: GCF_000710305.1. Taxonomy (NCBI): domain Eukaryota; kingdom Metazoa; phylum Chordata; class Aves; order Bucerotiformes; family Bucerotidae; genus Buceros; species Buceros rhinoceros. The sequence goes on along the minus strand of NW_010426165.1, from coordinate 36,096 downwards.
ACTATAGTTATTTCTAAATTGTGGACTTTAACCAAAAAAAAGGGACAGTTTTGCAAATATAGAAATAAATAACTGTATTTGCCTGAGAATTATGATTGTAATAGAAACAGTAAACTTAATCCATACCACCAAATAAGGACGTTCTGTTGTGCATGTGTGTTTGGGCTCTGATGCTGTGGCCCATCTACTCTAAAGCTATACCAATAGAATGTTTGACTTTCTGGAAAAATCTTGCAGCAAAGATTGCTTGAGGATCTAAATGCATTTGAGTGAATGAAAATATCAGTGAGCATGAAAGGAAACGAAAGAAAAATATCAGTGAGCCTGGAAGTTAAGCAGTGTATATAACATCACTGTGGTTTTGATGTGCATGTCTTACCTTCTTTTCCTTACATTCACCTAAGAAAGTGGTTTTGGCTATCTCTCTTTTTATTAAAGCTTTGACATTGACTCTCTGAAGGTTCATCTTTATTGGTCCAGCCCGTCACTGCCTCAGAGCCCCAAGAAGTTCACTGGTATCTCTTCAGGCTCTCTGTCATCACTTGTTTCCTCTTGCCATACAAAAGTGTGCAGGTTCCCTGAGTTTTCTGAATTGTGTTCAAGAATGGATAATTGTTGCTTCTGAATTCCCTACTGGTGGTTTTCATCAAGTTTCTGATCTTAGGGTAGATTTCGAGTCAATTTCTTTCTTACTGTCACACTTTGTTCTATTATTGAAACACTTCAGGAGTGTCAGTGCATGCAAATGCTGTCACGGAGCCAACGCATGTTGGCTAAGAATATGGATGAAAAGCAAGCCTGATAATTTATGCAAGATTATTAGGCTAAATTAGAAACAGTCTGGGGAGCTCTCCAACTCTGCATTAGGCAAATGAAGGTAAAAACTGGAAAGATTAAGAATTCTCTTTGTAGAAATGTGAAAAGTCACTTGAGAATGTTGTTGAGATAATATTGTAGAGGCTCTGACTCCACTGCAGTGTGAACAGCGTAAGCTCCTTTGGAAATTATTTTCTATAATTCCAAGCTAACCATGCAGAAAAATAAAATTCATAAATTAATTGTTAAATACTATAGAAGTAATGCTGTGACTGTCATAAGTGTCAGGGATCACAGTAGCTTGGGGAAGTTCCTGTAGTTTCCCAAGGACTCTTGCTCACTGGTTCAACCCAACCCAAATCACTCACAACGCTGGAAACCAAGGCAAGAGCGTTACTACCTACTGCAGTGAAGCTGACTGCAGTGGGATGGCTTATTTCACTAGTATTACTCACTGTGTTTTTTAATTCTGCTTCTACATATTTTACTTTGAGTCATGGATTTACTTGCACAGGAACTTTGTGTGCAAGTTAGGGCTGTAGCTTACTCCAGTGTCCAGCTTGTAAATCTGAAAAACTCTGTCCAGCTCCCTTAAGTGTTTCATTATGGTTTTCCTGAAAATGGTTGCATCTGCCATGCTTATTTGTAATTCTCCCAAGCTTAAACAGCTGGAGTAAGATTCAGAATTATGTGTATTTCAAATAACACATCTTGTACTGTTCTTGGAAAAAAAGAAAAAATATTTTAGAGGTTTATGTGGTTAAATGGATATTTGTGTTACACCAACTTCAGCATGTTTCTAATCTGTTTATCAGCTGTGCCAGCCTACGTTCATGTTTACACCAGGGCATACCCACGAATAGATGTAGAATTGCACTGCTGAAACTGATGTCAATGTGGTAAAGAGATTCCTGAGAAATGAATTAATTTATCTAAGAATAAAACAGATTAAAATATCTGTGACCTTCTGTGGGGTGTCAGGGAGCCTGAAACCAGAAGAATGTATAAATATGCCAGTGCACAAACCCGCAGTGCTTTACCTATTGCCCTCCTAAATAAAAATGTGTGTGTGCATCTGCTCTTACTTTGGGCTTGCCTCTGTTATGGAATCTCTGCTGTCTTTAATGGAGGGTGATGCTCTGTTAGCCACCAGAAGTGTTTGTTTCTGGACTTGGATGTTTTTTCTGGTGTTTTTTTATTACAGAAGGTTTACAGTGAGAGTGAAGACTGGCCCCTGGATGAACTGTTCCAAATATAAATATTTTCTGTGAATGCTTCAGAAAAGGCAAATTAGTGTGGTCACCTAAAAATGACAAGTAAGGGAAAGCTGTTTGGGCCACGATGGCTTTCCCTGTCCCTGCAGCCATCACTGGGGTCTGTGTTGTGCTGTCCTAGACTGGCTGGATGCTGCTGGTCTCAAACCTGCAGCATCAGCAAGTCCATAGGACAGCAGCTGTTGTGGTGGGAGAGTCTCCTGCTCCAATTTGCCAGCACCAGATGTTTCACCAGGCAGTGAAGTAGGGATAAGCAGCACAGCATGTATCTGTTCTGCAAGTTTGGTTTATGTTTTAAGAATTTGTTCATAGATGTGTAACCTGATGGACGGATAGGGGTATAAAGCTACAGTATACAGCTCCAGGCAGTCTTAATGTAACATGTGGCAAAACAGGCTGCTCCTCAGAGTCAGTGGTGGCCAGGCATTTGGGATCACATCATCTTCTGCAAGACTCTGATTAAACAGGTCACCACACAGTCTGTTGTCACTAGACTTGTTTCTGCTGCTCTTGGAATGGTGGGCAAAAGATGTCCAGAATTTGAAGAAGGCAAAGCATGCTTACGGATCCTGGTTTAAGCAAAGAACACTAAAATAAGAAAACCACAAAATTTCTCTTGTTTTTTTCCCTTGTTGGGGATTTTGGTCAGCAAATGTACCAGGCATTTCTTTTGCTTTAGACAGATCTCTAGTATTACCTCCTGGGTAATACTAACTACTTATGAAACAACAGGATACTGAACAGTTTATAAATGCTAGGCTTGTTTACTTCTGCTCTGTGACTGCTCATTTCACCCAGGGTTTTCCTCATCTGTCAAAGGTAAAGAAACTTGGCTGAGTAGACCAGTCTGTAAAGAAATAGTTGGCTGTGCCCTGCTTTGGTGTCCTGGCAGAAGATCTGTCCTGCTCAGCCAGCAAAATTTTCCACCTATGCTGAGTAAGGAAGGTATTTTAGCAGGGAAGTAGTTGTCTTGGATTTTCTAAGAGGAAGGGAGGAACGGTTCTGCTTCACTCCTCCCAGGTCTGGCACCTGCTGCTTGTGGGGAGCGTGAGTTCAAAGTGCCAGTCTCCTCTGCCTCCTCTGTCAGAAGCAGATTCTTTGTACTTCTTTGTGTATTATTAGGATTTGCTATAGATTGGGGACTCCTAAACCATGTCCGGGCAGGAAATGAGAGGAAATAGGGCTTATAGTTTGGATGTTTTTTTCCCTCTTCATATATAATAGGACTTGATTTCCAGTGTTTTACCATTTCTTATGGGTTGTTAAACAGAAAACAGAGAGGGGAAGCAGCACTTTGTTCTGCGTAATTAGCTGCCAGACATTGCATCCTCTGTGGCGGAGGAGATAGTGATAGGCTGACCAGGAGGAAGAGGAGAGAGATCCTGTGAAACAAGCCTTGTCTGGAGAGCTCTAAGATACAGAATAATTCACTTAGAAATTCAGAGCTGTGTGAGATTTGCAGTGCTGGCTGTTGTACATTCTGCCTCCATCTGAACAGTGGCTGTGTGATGATGAACTGAGATGTTTTGACAGGTGCCAGTGAGAGGGATGTTTTTGACAGGGTTTTTTTTTTTATGATTAATGTCACTCTAAGCAGTTGTTTATGTTGCTGCATGTTTGTTTTCATTCATCTCCTATTTGTTTCCCTTTTCAAAGCAGTGCCCAGTTTACCATAATGAGATTCAGGAAGCTGAAATCAAACTAAATTAGTGAGGTTACTGTAAATATTTTCACTGACAGAACTGTCTTTATTCAGTTAAGATCTCAAAATATTTGAATGTTGATTTATGGTAAACAGTCAGAAGATCCAGTAATTCAAATAAAGTGACACCAGGAGGGCAGTTTATTCTGAGATAATCCTGTCATTATGTAATCTAAAGAAATTGTGCTCTCTGAAGACTCAGGACCCCTAATAAAAGGCAGCAGAGAGGTGAGACGCACAAGAGGAAATGGAAGAGGAAAAGGCTTCTGCAGACAAAATAGTTTATTACTGAATTTTAACTTTAGACAGGCCAGACAACTTTGAATAGAAGTGCCTGAGGAATTGTTGCCTGCAGTTGATAAACCGAGTAGTGCTCCAAGTTGCCAATATCTGTAGAGTTTGAAGCAGCCATCACTGTCAAGACCTTCTGCCTTGGTAGGGAGATGATCCAAAAGTATCCAAGGCATCTGGCCTAGGAAGACTCCTCAAAAGCTTGTTCACACTGACCACTCTGTGGCTATTAAGGAGTAAAAAATTAAGTGGGAAAATCAGTGTTAAGTACCAGGGCACTTAAAGTTGTTCTAAAGTTGTGGAACTCTATCACTTCTGTAAGTTATTTTTTTCCCATGGCACTGACTTCCAGCTGCTACTGAGTTTTCTTCCGAATACCTGGGACCTGGTATGTCAGCCTGTTAGAGTTAGACACGTAGTAGTGGAGTTTTCTATCCTAGTTTGTGGCTGTTGAAAAGGTTTGGCTCCTGCATTTTGGTTTGTTTGGTTTTTTGTAGATTACAATGCACCTTCTGCTTGTCAGACCGATAAAATTTTTAAATCCCCCAAAAACCCAAACCCAATTTCTCTAGTAAATCACGGTTTAAATTCTTGATCAGTAGTTTGGAAATAGCTCCAAAATGCATAAAATTAACCAAATGCAAACTTCTGAATGTACCTGGCACCAATCTCTTCATTTCATCAGCTGCTAGAAGATTTTGAAGGCTTGTCTTGACTGTGGAAGCCAAATGTCAACTTGACAGTACTCTTACTCCATAATGCTGCTTCTCACAGCATTCCTAGAGAGGAAGACGCTTGTCGCCTGTCTCCGCCTTCCAGGGTTTGCTCAATGCTGCAGCCCTGTGCTGGTTTCTTTCTCGTGCAAGGCAATCACTGACCTTCCTCTCCATGTTTGTCCTCAGAGCTCTTCTCTTGGCTCCAGCTGCCTTTCCGTGGAGATGGAGCGCAGAGATTGTGTAGGACATGGCTCTCCTTTAGCCCTCTTGGATTATATCTCAGTTTACTTTTTCTGATAAATAAAATAGTAAACTTTGTTCACAGCATTTTTAAGTCTTCTACAGCACTTCATAAATCCTGTATTAGGAAACGTGTTTAGTGTGTATATGTCTTAGCCATACTGCTGCTTAGCTGCCTCTAGACTTTCCAAATCACAGTGATGGTACAGATGAGAACCAGACAAGGTCTCTCTCCTCAGCTTTTTGGGAGAGTTTTGGATCACCAGCTATCCCATTTTGAAACAGCTGGTTCTAGATAGCACGTCTACCCAAACCTTAGGTCAAAAACAATGTAAGAGGATCTAGAAAAGCTGAAAGTCACTTCTGATTTTGAATTCCACAGGAGCTGAAGATGACAGGTCTAGGTGTGTTAGAAGGTGAAGTAGCTGAATTGTGAATATGAGGCATTCGTGCTTGAATTTGAGTATAGACTTTTTAGAGGAGTGGTGGTGAAAAGAGCTGGGAGAGGATTATGTTGTGAGGAGTAGATTAGAGTTGCATTTTGTTTATTTGCGTATAGGTTCTATATATCTACCCTTGCGTCAAAAAACCTGACTATATATCAACTGTGATAGATTTTCACTTTACGGATTTTCTAGTTGTGGGGAGCAAGGAGGAATGGGATGGAATGGGCAGACTCAGAGGCAGCAACAAGACTAAGAGAGCATGTGCTGATGCACCAGCGAGTTCTGGCTCTCTAGGGCATTTTAAGGGAGCATGAGGGCTAGGGAGGCAGTAGGTGGTGATTTTTAGGGGGCCAGTGCAAAGCTTTGCCTCCCAGGCCCTAGAGACTTTGTCAGTTCCCTCTGGCAGGTGTAAACTGGTGGACTTCCAGTAAGGGTCACTCAGGAAAAGACTCCACAGTTCACATCACCCCTGGAGCATGACAGCCACCTTTACTCTGCTGAAATGAAATGAGCTAATTTGTTTCCCAGCAGACTAATTGCTCATGGTTTATTATAGAGACTATTTGGTGCCCTGTTCTGAAGACTGTTTGTTCCGGACAGCATGTTTTAGAATATGTTTGTATGTGCTGGCAAATTTTTCAGGTTTTTTTTGGTTTTTTTTTTTTTTTCAAAGGTCACCTTGAGTTTAGGAAAGTTTAAAGAGCTGCAACAGCTAAATAGATACAAGAAATTCAAACAAATCCTGAAGGTGGTTGGACTGTGGAATTCTTTTCAGCCTGAACTTCCTTAAATTTGCCAAATTACTAAACTGACTCATTTACATCTGTATTCTAAAGCCTTCCTGGCTTTATTGCCTACAGCTGCCTTAGAACTTTCCAGGTTTTCTTAAATTACAGTATGTAATTAAAATTTTCGTTGTAGTATCGCCTTAGTTTCTTCATAATGTCTCACGTTGTTCTGACCTAAACCTGTTTCTCAAATTTTAGAGCTAAAATAACTACCACTATTGTGTAGTTCTCTCTGTGAGATTTGAGTTGCCTTTCCCTCATCTGTCTAAATGAATGACAGACCTTTTTGGCATGGGCTGGTCAGTGGTTTTATGCTGCATAGCACAATAGGGCCTTAGCTTTGGTCCTCGGGCTCTGCAGTGATTAACATCGTGAGTAACATTCCTGGAGGCTACTGGATTATTCTGCTGGCAAAAGATTATTCTGCTCTTTTGGTGCTGAGTCCTGCCTGTTCTGCAGTTGTGCATGCTGTCCTCTCTGGGTAGCCCTGGAGTTGTAAGCCACCACCTTATCTGTGCTTTTCATGGTAAAAATCTTCTATTTGTCCTGTAGACCACCATGTCTCCTGCTATGCTGTGATGCTGTAGTGTGATACAAGTGTGAAAACACTTGTCAGCTCATTCTGGTGACCCGCTATTCATGATTTCTGTTAGTCTCTGCCTCTGAACCTGTAGAAACTGCTTGGCAGCTGGATGATAATGATCTTACTTTAATATTTGATATGGTGCCATGCTTTTTGTGTTTGGAATGTACGTTGGAAACAGCAGAAATGAGTTTTGGCTGGAACTTCAGTGCAATCTTGCACGCAGTAAATAACAAAGACTTTAACAGGAAAAGAGAATCCAAACACTTCGTGTTCTGGGTTGGCTTGTATGAATCAGCAAGTCCTGCATCTGTGTTGCTAAATAATGAGACCTGATTGCTAAATGTAACCCAAATAGTATATCCATGTAGAGGCATAAGCCACGGAATTCTTCTCCAAAATTGATTTACAAAAACCATCAAGCTGCCTCCTCTTCACATAGCTGAGCCCTGAGCTGGGACTTTCTCTTTTTAGTATTATTACAGTAATGTGTTTGTTTCTGCTCTTGTTTACACTTGTATCGCTCCTTTTAGTCTCTTGTAAAACTGCAGTTAAGTTAATCCTCCTCATTTGTCATACTTTCAGCGACAAGATCTGTCTCCTTTCACTAACTCTCTCTTTTCCACTCTATTAAATTCAGGCCTCCCCAGGACTCTGCTGGCAGTTACTGCCAACCACTTAATTGTTAGCCGAGTTAAATGTGAAATCATTTTGTCTTTTGAAGCAAATCTGGGAACATTCTGACAGCTTGTACAAGCTGTTTGCATCCCTATAGTGGATTTAATTACAAAGTTAAATTATTAGATATTACTTTCCTGTAAAATATTCAGAACTATTTAATCCTTGTATCTGGGTATGTGAGACTAGGGAGAAAAACAGGGTGAGGCAGAAGAGAGCTGTTCTGTCTGGCAGAAGGGAAATAAACTCAATTTGAATTGCATGCTCTTTGCCAGATGTTGCCACAAACTACCCTGCAAGTTTGAATGTTGTAAGTTTGAGCAGCATGTGGTGTAGTGCATATATGAGACTTGAAAGAGAGGAGATGAACCTGTCTTTGGAAAGAGGAGGAGGAGCTCATTTGTGTTTCTTGTACCAGAGCTCAAAGGCCTCGTGGGTAGCTTTATTCACTCTGACATGGCTCTACTGATTTTGGGACCAAGCTCCTACCTCAGTGTGGCGTACTGCTGTACACAGGTGTCAAATAGTCTTGGCGGTAGACTGAGGTCCTTGCACAACATTGTATTACGTAACATGGATGTGCTGTGAGGTCTCTGACCTCAAGGTAGCTTAGAGCATCCGTCGGTTTTTATGTTGTATTTCTCAGCTGTGTTCATTAATTGGAGGGAGGTGGAGTCTGATGCATTATGACCAGCCGGAAGGACAACTCTGTGCATTCCAGAAGACTAAAACCACTTTTTATTAACAAATAACAGAAATGCACAACAGTGATGGAAATCATTGTAAAGTGACCGTTGTACCATTATAACAGAGGCTAAATGTGAAGGGTCAGCCTCATAGGAAATTTCTAAATGTTGGATCTTTTGCTTGCTTTGCTGTTTCTTCTTACAATTTTCATTTACAGAGGCTCTGAATTATGCCGATGAGGAGGAAAGATAAGCTCTTACTTTGTCTTTCAATTTGCAGACAAGTGGCAAAGCATTTTGGTCACAGGGAAGTACAAGAGATTTTATTCTTGCCTGTATTGGTTAAGCATAGTGTTTTCTTCCTCTGTTTTGGAACTAGGAGGAAAATTAAAAGACTAATAATAGGAATTTTTGTGAGGTGTGCTTTTAGTGTCATTTGTCAGTATTTTCTGCAGTGCTTGTTTGTACCATTTGAGTTTAATTGATGCAACTCTGAAATTACTATCTTGGTTTGCCTACAGTAATAATAATAAAGTAATCCAGTAGTTATGTCTCTACCTTGGTATCTGGAATACTGAAGGGGAAGCTGGAATAATTAAAATACAAGCATAAGAGTTTTGCTTGCTGGGACCTGTGCCACAGAGAAGTATAGATTTCTTTCTAAAGGAGCACATCTCATGCAAGTGCTGTAAAAAGTAGTTACAGAAGGAAGCCAGCTGAGGTACCAGACCAGTATTCCAAGAGCGTGTGTCACACTTGCAAGCACTAGGGATTATGTACGAAAATAAGCATTAGCACAGCTTCATGGAAGCAGTCAGTGTATTTCATAGTGGACATTTAATAGTCCGTTAGTACTTCTGGGGACATTTCTGCAATGTCTAAGGCACTTACTAAAAGCACATCCAACATTATGGATTATTCTTCAAAACCGGGACATTTGTGGGCATGGATCCCAAAAATTTATTTAAAAAGAAAGAGAAGAATATACCAAATGAAGCCGTAACTCGGTAATTCTTCACTGTGTACATGACGCTTTTTACTGCTGTGGCATAAATGTGCTAAGAAAAACTGCATAGAAAATATTTTCACAAGCTGACTCTGGTTTCTTTTGTGATCAGTTTCAAATCTTTGACTTTAAACCAACATGTCCAAAGTTTAGTCTATATCCATGTTTTATGTACCTTGAATTCTGTTTTTTTTAGCCATATATGCTACTCTATATGCTTACAGCTGTAAGAGCTGAATGCGTTCAATACCTCTGAAATCTCAACCAAAGCTTCTTTAGACTTCCTTTACTTAAATTGCCTTAGAAAACTGAACTGTGGTTATTCTCTTTGAAAAATGTTGACCTCAATCACTGAGAGTTACTAAAGCACAGAATTTCATGTGGAGATGGAAAGGCATTCTTCATGCTGCCTGTCCCTTCAAATGATCTAATGGTTGAACTGTTCTGATAAAACTTATAATCATTTCTGAGTCAGTCTCGTCATAGGACTACTCAAGAGGAAATAATCCAAGGAAGTTAGAGGTGGTTTAGGAATAAATGTAACAGACTTGGTGCCTACTTCACAAGCAGGCAAAGGATTAACTTCAGTTTTTCTTCTTCCTTCATTCAGATGGGGAAAGATAATGAAGTAAGGGCTGGGCAGACTAAGGTGCTTCCAGGAGATAACAGGGCCTGCTCTAGGATGGCTGCTCTGAAGCAGGAGAGGCAAAACTAGATGAAGGGCAGTTCTGTGCCATGTGAATTACAGAAGCAGCAGCAGTTCGTGAGTTTGACAACCTTTGCTACATCACTGAAATGTGGTGTTTGTGTTCACCAAACACGTGTGTTCACATGATCCTCGGCGTCAGCAGGAGGATTCTGCCTGGGTTTACAGTCCTAAGTGAGCTACCCACTTTTTGGATGTCCACAGGCTCTTTCATGCATGGGAGGCTCTTGCCTTTAAGAATTTTTTGGACTTGGGCTTTGATAATACTTCTGGAAAATAAAACCTGCCATCTAGCTGCCACTGTAACCCAAGTGCTGACTGCTTTTTCTTTTCTCTGGTTGCTTAATACCTTTTGTCGGAGCGACTGGCTCAATGCCGGAATGATGTAGAAATGGAACCTCAGATCAGATAAACTGAAGTCCCTATTGCTCCCACAGTCTGCTTGGATTCAGGAAATGCCCTACTCTGTCCTGGCCGAGATGGTTCATTAATAGAAGTTATGAAACCAGATCACGTGTCTGAGCTGCATAATTTACAAATTTCTGACCTCTGCTGATCGCTGCATGTTTTGTAAGGTTATTGGGAGCGACAACTAATAAGAGGAATTGAAAGATTGTTGAATTATTTATTTGACTTGAGGACAGAAATGAAGCATCTTCCCTATTTATACTTATTAGTTCTATATGTTTATAAATTTCTATCAGTTTATAAGTTGCACAGTTTTGGTAGTTTGTCAGAGGACTGTACTGAAGAGTAGCTTTAAAAAAAAAATCAAAACATTAGGGAGGAGTAGTTGTCACTTTTACAATCTGTTTCCTTTACAACACAACGTTTTGCAGCAATGCCATAATGTGCACCCTCGCTGGACGTGCTGGGTTTTCTTGTTCTTTTAATCTCTGCTCCGTCACTGTCCTTTTGTCCTTGCCTGCAGCAACACTGCCGGGTGTATGATAGTCGTGAGTCTCCCAACACAGTTCCCTGTTGTGTCACAGAGCTCTGATGTTAACTCATTTATCAGTCCTGCCTCTTCACTTAAACTGCAAAACTGTTGAATGGTGTGGGTAGACATTGGATACATACAGACTCAGGAGACCTTTGACTAAACTGCAAATATTGAGACTTACACTTCACCATTTTGGTTTCTGTTCTTCAGTATCAACTGAAGGGCACAGTTCACTGCTTGCTTTATATCTATTCTGCAGGAGGCATCAAATTTGTACAGGTGCCCTCAGTTCTGAGTAAAAGTCTAGGGATTTACACTAGTTTTAGTGTAAATGTCTCATTTGGTCCTATTGTCCTTGTGTGGTTTATGCCAGGTAAATATGCCCATTATCAATGGGATAACATTAAAGCTACAGATTTCTAGTTTTGTTGAATGGCAAATTTAAGCGTGGTGTCCAGAGGATGAAATCCTGTAGTCATATGCATTATTTCAGTTTTCACAAGCTGTCTCTGGCCAAGCATTAGGCAGTGGAGTAACTACTGGTATTGATCAAATTAAATACGTTTTTTCAAATTTATAACCTTATCACTTGATTGGGTTGATAGAGGTCAACAAGAATTACAACAATTGTGTAAAATGGAGGTTTATCAGACCCTCATTTCTGAGATTTGACGTGAAATTAATGTTTCTTGTTCCGTGGGAAGAAGGATCACCTCTGGAGACTGTCTAGTCCAACCCCCTGCTCAAAGCAGAGTTACCTGGGACAGGTTGCTCAGGGCCGTGCTCAGTTGGTTTGAATATCTCCGCAGATGGGAGACTCCACAACCTCTGTGTTTGACCACCCTTGCAGTAAAAGTTGTTTTTCCTATTTTGAATGGAATTTCTTGTATTTCAGTTTTTCCTATTGCCCTGTGCATTGGGTACCACTGAGAAGAGTCTCTGCCTTCTAGCCTGATCCCATAAGGTATTTATGCACACAGATAAGAGCCCCCTGAGCCTTCTCTGCTTAAGACTAAGCAATCCCAGCTCTCTCAGCCTCACCTCCTGCTCCAATCCCTTAATCATTTTAGTTCACTGGACTTGCTCCAACATGTCCAGGTCTCTTGTAGTGGGGAGCCCAGGACTGGACCCAGCCATCCAGCAGCACCTCACCAGTGCGGAGCAGAGGTGAAGGATCCCCTCCCTTACACTCTGCCTAACTCAGCCTGAGGTGCTGTTGGCTGCCTTTGCCGCAAGGGCGCATTGCTGGCTCGCATTCAACTTGTCCACCAGGATCCTCATCTTTGTTTGTTTTACAGTCTCCGCTCCTTCTCAGAGATACCTTGAAAAAAGGCCTCATTCATCTCTGAGTTATGCTTCTTCCCTCAGTTTCCTTAGTTACACCTTTGCTAATTGTTTTAAAAGAACCCCACCAATCAAGAGGCAGAGCACTATGGTCTCTATCCCTAAAAAAACTACTTAGAGGACTTATTCTTCTGCATGCAAGTTAAATAGAGGCATTTTGTTTTCATTTGTACAGACAGGGAGGAGTTGGAGGATAGACTGCATCAGATTCAAGCCTTAGCTCTTCTTTGTTTTGCAGGTCTGTAAGGCTGCCCTCCTATCTCTGTGCTTTCAAGCCCCACACTCAGGAACCAGCTTCAGAGCAGTCATGTGTCTCTGAAGCAGTGTCTCTGGCCTCTCTCACTGCTCAACTAATGAGCACTAAGTCACCTGTCCTGCACTGTATACATCTAAGAATTTTAAAGAGGCTTAAGAATGTAATGATTGCACTGCTAACCAAAATGTGTTATCTCCCATTAAAATCAGACTTTCAGCTGTAGGAATGGAAGGAGCAAATCTATTACCTAAACTTGCAAAGGGGCTTGAGAAACCACAACACAAACTTGCTTACCAGGAAAACTCTTTAAAAGGAATATTAAAAATAGACTTGTAAACATTTAGATGACTGTGGTATGACATGGACCAGCACAGCTCCTATAATTGAAAACCATGCAGTGTTGCAGTGTTGAACCTATTTGAATTTTTCCAATGTACATAGTGGCTCAAATCCCACTATTCATTGACCTTTTTATTTCTGTGACCTGTTGCATCACTTGCAACTCATTTGCTTTCCTTATATTACCTTATATCTGCTTCTTGTCCTCCACTGGCAGATGTTTTGCTTTTCCTGTCCTCTTTTTACTTGCTACTCATTGCTTTGCTTCTCTTGTCTGTCACTGGGTCTACCCTAGTTCACCCCACAGTGTACTGCCATTCCTATCCCGCCAGTAGTCTGGAACCAGTCTGACCTCTACTCTGTTACAAATGGATTCCCCCTTCCTTCAATTTTGTACTCTTGCTAGTGAGACTGCTCTAACAACCTGCCGTGGGCACAGAGATGAATGTTTTACGTTGTTTGTGACTTGCCCTCAAGCCCTCTTTGGTATTTGTCTCACTGCTCCACTCTTCAAATGAGAGAACGACAATATTCAGCATAACATTTTTTTGCCTTCTTGTCCCCTGACTTGCTTTCTTTCCCTCTTCTACAATTTTTTTTTTCTCATTCCTTTTCAGGTCTTTTCCTGAAATTTCTGTTCTTCTGCTTGCTTGCCTGTTCCCTTACAGTACTTTGGGAGCTGAAGAGTTTTACCTCTCCACCTTAGAGAATACTTGTCTTTTATCCCATTACTCTAGTGATTGCCCTCCTGCCTTCATCTCTGTACTCAAGGGTAACACTCCATTCAAGTCCTCCAGCTTTTCTCCTCCAGTTCCTTTCTAGGTTGCTTCCAGTACAGCTTACAACTTTTGAAGGCCCCTGGAAACTTCTAGACAGAGTTCTAGGGACTTCTACATAGGCAGTTGGCTTCTTTGACTGGTAAGCTGCAAGGGCTGGTCTCAGATGGGTTCCAAGCAGAATTTAGAGGCGCAACTCTAAAACTCTTTAAAAAGTAAATTCTCTAGTCCCGGTCACCAGAGAGCCTGCCCCATTGTCTATGTTAATCTTGTGTCTACCACTTCCGTTATTATATCATCTTAGTTTTTCAAATCACAAGCCAGTGTCCAGCCCTTCATGGCACTGTACCATACTCTGACAACTCTGTATTCTCCCCTGTTGTATATCGTGACCTGCACAGACCAGCATCTTGATCCCACACCCTTTAATACCAAGAGCACCTTTTCCCCACTGCACTTTCCCAGTAGCTTCCACTTTTCCTAGCTGTGGTGCTTGTTCCATGTCTGCTGTGCTTCTCTTAGTTTTCTTTACCTAGAAGAGCAAATTCAGTGCTGCTGAGGTGGGGTGCAGCAGGAACTGCCTTGATGCTGTAGTAGTTTGGTGAATATCACCAGATCCACAGGAATTGTGATGTGTAGATGGAGATGAGCTGATGTGATGTGACTCTACAGGAGGGGTAGAAGAAGCAGTGTGACAAGTGATTGCTTAAAATGGTAACCTTTTAGGTTGTTCCAGCCAACAGCCCTTACCACCATCAAGCTGGCACTTGTCAAAATGTGGTTTTCCCTTACTTATTTGTCTCCTCCCTTGTACTCTCACTGCAGTGCTGCTTCATGAGTCCTTCAGAAACTCTTTCACACTCAGCTCTATCAAGTTTTCTTTAGAAGGAGGCCCACAGAGCTTGGTCCTCTGCTCTTCCTCTTTTACTCCTTGCTAAGAAGTACTAGTGGTAGAGAAGACCTGCGTGTCTGTGCGACTACTTCAGACCTGCTCCAAAATGAAATTGTAGCGTGTCTTTCTAGGAAGGATGGGTTCCATATGAGAAAAAATGTGGTAAGTTTAGTTTGCAGAGAAAATACCATAGATACGTGCAATTTCGCGAATGGCAGAAAAGTAGTAAATTGCATTAATATTAACACTTCTTGGCTCTTAATTAAATGGAAATAGACCCTGTTTCAAACTGGTCTAACCTTATAGACATTATTGAGACAAGATGCGAGTCAGAGATGCATCATCATATACCAATACAAGTAATGGAACAGCTATAATAACACTAGATTTTGAAAAAAGGTAAGAATGTGAATTCTTGCTCTTTAAGGCATTGATTTTGAAGCTGATTGGGGTTGGGAAGAAACTGTATCACTGGTCGGTTTATTCCACTGTGACTTCGTATGAAGTTATTTTACTTTTGTGGGAATTATATGGCTGTTTTTTGTTTTAGGACGAATTGCTTATCTGATTTGGTGTAGCCTTGATGCTTGAAGTAATACATGTCTTACTGTCGTGTAACTGAGTAGAAACATGTGTGGCTGAACACATCTTATTCATAGCATTTTCCCAAACCTACCAGCTAATCTAATCTCAGTTAATTGGTTGAGTGATTTCAGTTTCTACCAGAGGTAATTAATCAACCCTTCCTACACAAGACTGGGTCTTAAGTCAGTATTGTTGGATCAAAGTGTACTTAGGACTGTACTTCCCGCAGGTCACTGAACAACGTCTGAATGTCCAAGGCAAAGCTGTACAGAAAGTGGAATGGGAGAGTGTCTCTATGGTCACCTACTTTTGTGAAATTGCTCGGTTGGCCAGGGTCGCACTAACACTTCCTGTGCTTGACTTGTTCACGTGCCAACTCTTTCACAGCTATGGGATATTTCTACAGAGGCAATTTTCCTCTGTCTGAGCTTTATTCCCACACTAGTTAGTGGGTAAAGAGGAGTGATGTGGCTGTATGTCGTTTGTGTCTGGACAGACCTCATCTCCTTATGGAATACATCTTTTTGAATGTATTTTACTCCTTGTGTGCAGCTGCTGAAGAACACTGTCCAGCTCAGAAGAGCAAGAGAGGTCTTCTTGAAGCACTTGAAGTGACAGTTACAGCAGCTGTCTTGTTCAGTGCATTCTGTGGATGTAGTGACTTCGTGTGCTTCACCGGCTTGAAGCCCAGACCATGTCCTGTGCACTGTTTCCCAGAAAGCAGCTGGGGCTCGTTGTACATGTATGGCCCTTCATTCCTTTACAGATGCTTCATTTCTGGTGCTTCTGTCAGGAACTACATTGTGAGAGAGAGATTTTCAGTCATATGCAATAAATTTGAAAGTTCCCGGCCATCTTGCAACTACCAAATATCTTAGGGACAGCTGTCCTGTGTGAACACAGGAGGAGGCTTGGACTTGTGTTGGAAGGGGAACTACTACCTGCAGTATTCCCCTATCTTAAAAGATGCTAAGTGGTCTGCCAGGCCAAAAAGAGGTAATTAATTGCTCATCTAGTAGGTGAGAGCAGGCGGCTTGAGGTAGACATCAGGGAAGCCAATTGGGAGCTATAGGAGATATAGTCAGAAGACCACGTAACATAAGAAATGGATTTAAAGTTTTCCCTGTGTGCTTCCCAGATGAGAGCTGCATGAAACAAAACTTCTTGAAGCTTTATAACATCAAATCCCAAAAGCAGACTAAGGTAAGACCTAGAGAGCAAAGGGGAATTGAGAGGTAGGACGCGATGTGATTGCCAAGGCAGAGGGATGAAAACATATGTCCCTTTAGCGTCTAAGGGGAAGAAAGTGAGAGAGCAGAGGGACATCTGGTCTTCTGGCTGAGCTGTGCTGAACTCTTCCTTGGCTTTTACTACAGGTAAGAGAAGTGGAAGGAAAAAACCACTGATACAGTCTTTCTGCATAATGAATTTCTACTTCCATGCAGCAGAAGAAAAGATTCAGTCCTTTGTGCTTTAGGTCATATACCTGGACAACTCCTTGCCAAAGTATGTGACAGCTGCAAAATGTCTGTGCACATTCCAGGGGAGTCAGGACAAACATATGGAGGAGAGATCCATTGCTGGGAGGAAAAAGGGGGTTGCTGATTAGGGAAACCATATCAAGCTCAGGAAATCCACTCAGCTGAAAATGTTTGAAAGCTGTGTGAATGTTAGGGAGGAAATATTTTATCTCTTTACCCTCTTTTTGCCTTACCTTGGACATCCATTTCTTGCCATTTTTGGAAAAGAGATTTTGAACTCTGATCTAACCCAGTATACTGACATCCTTAGGTAGCATTTTCTGTACTGATGGGCTATCAGGCCAATGAATCCTTAAAAAAATAAACCCAAGCTAAAAATCAAGCAACACTGTTTTTTTTTCTCTCCCTCAGTGACAACCAATTCTGATGCAGTAACTGTAATTACCAGGAACGCACGTATCTCAGATCCCCATTTCTTTGTTCTGGGGCTAACATTGATGGTTAATGCTTGCACAGCTCAATGCCTTGAGATCATTGTCCTCAGAGTCCAAGTTCTTCACATGCATTTCAAGAAATACCCATGGTAGCTTCCAGTGGGTGCTACCAGTAAGCAAAGCAGGCAAAGTTTGTGCAGAATTGTGCTTTACAACATTACGCACACTCTTGATATCAAAAGAAGCAAGCAGCCGCATAATGAAAGCTCAAACTATCTGTTACAGATTCTCTAAAGCTGTGCTGGCCACAGGGTGGTTTGGAAGCAATTTATTGGTGCTGCTGTGCATCAGCCTATTTGTATTTCTCCAAGAGCTGCTCTCGTATCTTGCCTCTTACTTCTTATTCTCAGTATGGGAGATACTAATCCCTAGAACTAGGGGTGCCATTTTTCAGAGCGTAGCTGATAAAAGTTGACGGGGGCGAGCCTGTTTGTTGCCTCTAAAGCTTGGTATCACTAGAGAGGCTGTCGATTTTATTCACTTCGTGACCGGCCAAGATACTAAAATGAAAACCATTGCTACAGAGCAGGTATCGGTCTGTTGCAGTGGAAGAACGTGCACTGAGGATGTTCAGAAAGTAATTACTATAAGGTGAGTATGGCAACATGAATGACCTGATTTGTTCTGAAGGCAGGTTACTGTTCAGTTTCAGTTGAATTCAACAAAGCACTGATTGTCTCTGAAAATCTTTTCTTCATCCATTTGTAGGCTTAAGTTTATACAGTGGTGTTTACACAGCATCGACGTGAGAATCTGCAGGTTTCACAACTGTGTTGCTTGTGAACTTCTCTGCCAAGTACACTTAGTCTGCAACTCGGGAAAAGCAAAATGGCCAAAGGAAAGGAAAGGTACAATTCAGGAGGGCTGAGCATGAGCATTACAGAGGCAGAAAGAGTAACGTGGGATGATGTTGTACTGTGTTCTCCCTCCACAGTTGTCTGGAGTCTGTTTGACATTTGCCCAGAGAGCACCCATAAATACTTGTGGGAAGTTCTCCTTTTGGCCAGCAGCGTTGCTATTTTGCTGGCTAAGGAAAATCTGCTGTTTCTCTTGTCATTGAGATCAAGGGATGCTCGGCTGAAGTAGTCCTTCAACTTTTCTGTTTAGACAGGGAAGTTTAAGAGTATCCTGAATTAGATGGAGTTGTGGGCTTTAGCTTTTTTTAAACTACCTCAAGCTAATATGGGAAAATTGGGTTTTAATTTGGGCAAACTTTGGAAGAGAGGTCAAAATGTTTTCTGGAATTTTATTACAGCTTCGAATAATAAATTATTATTTTAAAGAACTTTATTTGGTAGCTTGAACTGTACCTTTCTTGTATTTCTTGTTATTTCTTCTATTTTACTTCAGTAAGTTCAAAGAAGTAAATGTTGATTTATTGGAGGGTAGAAGTACTTAAGATGATAAGATATTAGAAATAGCTGGTGATTAAGATTACTCATTATTTATACTATAGTCTTCATTTTCTTTTGCCAGTGCATTCCAAAGCTTTCACTTTTTAGGCTGTGAGCTTTCATGACTTTTTCCATTTTTTCTTAGAAAAGTGCTTGTTTTGTTAGAAGTAAGATTAAACAAGAACAAAATGACTGCAATTTGTCATTGTAATTGAGAGATTTCTTGTACTGTCACACCAAGCATGTCTACTTCCAAAACGTCTGGAGTGAAAAGTTTAATACCTTCATGGAATTAGTTTTAAATCTTTCAAGAAGTGGAATGAAAACACAAAGACCTTCTCTATGACAGATATGAATTGTAAGTAGTTGTTTGTGGAGCGCTTGAATACTGCAGTGGTTGTGTAGGCCATCTAAGTGGTTAGGCAAACATAGGTGGGCAAACAAAAGAATAAGAAAATAAACCAAAACCGGATGATGCTAAGAAAATGCAGTGAATAGACTGAATTCCAGGCTGAGGTGGAGAGTAAGTTACTTTTGTAGCTCCTTGATGGATCTGTGGACATGCTGGGTTATAAGGTCGCTCCCTGTGCTTTGTTCCGCCCACTCACGAAGGGTATGGAAAACTCCCAGGTGTGGCAGGATTTCTGTCTCAGATAGCAGTGCTGCACACTGAAACTGCTTAATACTGCTTTGCCTAAGGGTTTCACTGGGAGAGAGAGTATCAATGGTAGGAGTGAACTTACTGATGCTTTCTGTAAAGGCTGAACACGGTTCACACAGTTAAACCTTGCTGCTGGGACAAAAGTAGTGGATCAGCATGTTAAACGGCTCTTTCTAATGCTCAGGAGCAAATACAAATGCCAACGATGAATATTCCTGCAGCATTTCTTTGGTTTGGAACTTGGGATCACTTGACTGCACTTTGTCCGTGTGCTATATCTCCTTTGATAACAGCCAAAAGAGGTGTAATTTTAACTTTCACCATTATGTCTTGTTTTCTTTCCCACAGCTGTAGGAAAAGTGCTTTCTTTATCAAGGGTACTGAAGGAGAAAGCATATTTGTGTGGGTTTTTTATCCCCTCATCTTCACTATAACCATTTCCTTTAGGAGCTAATAATATTTAGTATTTATTTCAGTGACTAACATAAATCTCAAATGCATAAACCAGCAGCATCCTTTTTTCTACTGGCTTTTCTTGTGGGAACTTGTTGAAATGAACTATCTCACTGAAAAACTCCATTCCTGGAATGAGGAGGTCTGTTGCACCATTCAGGTGGTCCAATAAGAATAATCGGGAGGATCTCTTTGCTTTGGTTAGTGAATCAGGGAGGACATAACTTCCTCCAAAAGTTTTGTAGCATTTTGGAGAGCAGGCTTTTAAGAACTTACCTTGTGCTTCAGGTATCTACCAAGCCTTGCAGCTGAGTCCTTTGAAGTTATCGCCACAGGTGCCTTTGTTGCTGCTCAGCACCCTGGTTGGAGGAGGCCAGTAAGTGTGCTGGCTGGAAGGATAGGTCTTACTTTTTGTACCTATTTTGAAACTGGTATGGGAGAGCATGGTTCATGGTTCTTTTCTTTGTCAGAATAGTCAAGTTACACCTCCAACCTTTTCTTCCCTGCCTATTCTCTAACTCAAGCCAGACGCCTTCTGTGTGGGATGATGAAGAAAGGATGTAGCTGTCAGTGCTGTCTACTGTCTGCAGTTCTGTCCTCTGCAGCCACTTGCTCCTTGAGCCAGTAAATCCTTCCGGGTTTGTCAGGTGGCCTCTCACATGGAAACTTTCTGGAGTGTCCAGTCCCTACGCCTTATCTCTGGAAGCGGTACCCAGAAAGAGGTTTTACAAGCTCAGTGTCTTACCCTTGCTTAGTTAAAATACTTGTTTATTTTTAAAACCATGGGACCAAAGGAGAGAGGCTTCTATTAAACAGTGCTGATATGATCTGGAAGATTTTAATGCCTGTTGCTTTACAGATCACTCTTAGGCTAAGGGCTGGAATTAATAAGGTGATAGCAGAGACAGAGAATCCCACGAAACTGGGCACAGGGTCCATGTCTCCTACATCAAACATTCTCTCCAGTTTCAGAAGGGACCTGCTGGCACTGGCACCTTAGGGGAAAAGATCCCTCTGAAAATACTCTTTCTATTTAGGGTACAGATTTTGGCCTTTCTTTGTCTGGCTTCCCAGTCAGAGCCTGTGAGAGGCAAAAAACCTTGGAGGTTTTTGCACCTGGTTAAAGGAATAAAAAAGCTTCTGTCTGAACCTGAAGTAGTAACAACTGGCTGCTCCTAGTTCATCCTGCACTACAATGTAAAGTCGGTTGTGCAGCAGAATAATAGAAACACATCTAGAATTTTTCCTGTTGGGATTGATACAGATCTCATTAATAGCGGCTTTGTGACCTATCTGTAACTGTTTTTCAGTAAATGATGATATTCTGATAGTAGTGATTTTTTTTCTACTTTGTATAAATGCGCTCGGGTGGCTGTGCCTGGGACATGGCACCTGAAGCTATATTATTCTGTTTCACTTAGAAGAAGAAAAAGAAAGCTTGTTCTCTGGTAGGATGAATTACACTGCTTTGACTACTAGAAAAGCTTTAAAATCACACAACTGTTTCTTGAACAACTTCCTACAAGAAGGAGCATGCCAAGGTAAATTGTTTAGGCATTAGGAATTTGTGCGATGGAGAACATTTCCACCCTTACTGTTTTGGTTTTTTTTTTTAGTTACAAAGACAGTCCTGTGAATGGTGCAGATTATGGCATGAATTCCAACCAAAAAGCCTTGTCCAATTTCAGACTGTTCAGAGAGAACTGTGCTTGCCCAGCATCTCCTGTGCTTTCAGTCCCTTCTTGTTTTCACTGCAGAATTCATTCTTGTTTCTAATTCATATCTTCCTGTTGTCTCAACAAAACCGGAGACTTGATTTGATATTGTCATCGCTGTGCTAGTTTTTATGTCAAACCCAGATTGTGATGACTTAAATCTTTTGAAAATAACTGACAAAAAATTCTAAGAAACATCACAATGGACTCTCTGTGTGATTGTCTTTGAGCATCAATTTATATAGTGTACAAAGAAGCTTAACAATTTGCTTCCCGTCTCTGTTTCTTTGCATTTAATTATCTGTCTTGTGTTGCAGGCAACTCTTGATGAAGTATCTTCTACAGACTTTTTTTCCCCTCTCACTTTTACTGTTTTGCTTTCATTTCCTGTTTGTGTCTGAAAGCAGCCTTGCTCTTCACCTGCATTTTCATTGGCCAGGTATTCTCTGGAGCACCTTAAAGTTACTGTAGGGAGTTGCACTGATGAGAAGTGCAACCCACAAATATTCAGTAATAATATGTCAGGACAGAAGATGTATGCAGTTAGAAAATAGCGGCTTCTTTTTATTTTTCCTCAGCCTTTATTAGTTATTGAAGTTTCATTTCCAACTATAAGGCTAGGAAAATGTTTTTATTTGCTTTGGGGTTTTTTAACATGAAAGCTGAGATTCTCCCATGAGTGTGATATGAGAAACTGCATCCTGTAGAACTTTTCAGAATATTTCACTTAGATGTAAGGAAATCAGAAGAGCTAACAATACCTCTGATAATGCCATGGTGTGTCCTTCACAGCAGATTAATAATTTCCACATAATCTTAATAGGTATTTTTTGTCTAGGTCCTGAAATGGCATTGATCGTTCCGGCAGTATATGAGTCTTGAAAAAAATTAAGACTGTTTTCTCTTAAGAACAGCTCATCTGTTTCAGTTACGATGCTTGAAACATTGACATTTCTTCTGTGAGCATCCTCGGTCCGATAAGACTTATGCAGGAAATTTTTGCCCCAAGCAGGTTTTTGACCTGGATAAGTGCAATATGCTGGAGGTGAAGGAATATCAGGCATTCAGGAACCAAATGAATTATGAAGTCCAGTCCTATGCCCATGCAGGCACCAAATCATACAACCCCTTTCATAAACTGGCCAAGCTTCACCTCAAGTAGTTTGTTTTGCAGTTTACTGCCTTTCTTGGCTTCCATCATGAGACTGTTTTGGAGCTTACCCGTTTTAAACGTTAGTGACCTTATTTTTGTCTTCAGCTGGCTGTATCATGATCAGGTCATACTCATTTGTCTTTTGGGTCTTTTTGTTCATTAGCTGCAATAGCTCTTCCCTTTCTGTGCTGCATCCCCTGTGCTGTACATCAACGGAGCAGTCCCAGCTGTTCTGTGCTTGTGCTTGGCTGTGCTAAACAATATGTGCATTTTTAGTTTAGCTGATGGTGGAAGGCTCCTCTTCATCATTGTCCTGTTCCCTGCGCATGTACCAATTTCTCTTCAACTTTCTTGACATACAGGCACAAAAATTAAATGTGATTTGTGGTTTAGATGGAGGAATTAAGTATTCCAGGCTCCTTCTGGAGGGACACTTTTACTTGTTGTGAAGGATACTAAAATTATATTATTCCCTTCAGTGCTTTGAAATCTGAAAATTGTCTGATACAGTAGGATAACCTCAAGATAGATATATACGTTAAATAATGTAGTAGTAGGAAAGAAGACCAGAGGCTTTTGAAGCAGTGATGTGCAATTTGATGTATTTCACCATGAGACTGCTGACAGCTCTGGACAGTCAGAAATGGCAGTGGATGGAGAGGTTTGCTGGCAATGACATGGCTGTGGATTAACTTTTCTCTACAAGTAGAATAAAGAGAACTGTAAGGTGGCTTCATAAAAGCAAAGTGCAGTCACTGAGTTTTAACAGACCGGTTAATTAGTATCTATGACGAAAGACAACAGGTCACTGATGGGAACAGTGCCTATCTTTTGTGGGCTTCTGAAATGTATGTTGGAAGTTCATGAGGTTATACGGATACCCTGTTTTCGGGAGTACCGTGTTGTACACCAGCAGTTAGCCTAGATGACTGCTCTCCTATTCTTTTTCATTAGAAACACCAATCTCCTTTCTGTCCCAGTGGAATATGAGCAGGAACATAATTGTGCTAAACTTTGGCAACTGGCAAAGTTGCTGGTTGGCATCTTCCATGTGAGCTAACTCTCTTTTCTAAGAAGGACTGCTGGACCCTTTCTCCTTTCTTCCTCATCTCATTTTTTATTTTCACAGAGGGCTTTGAAAGCTCAGGCAGTAATTAGAGTCTGCTTTTGCTCACTTTAATCATGTTTCCAAATACCACGTAATCTCATCTATTTGGCTCGGTGCTCTTTCAGAGGCCTTGAACACCCCACCTGGCTTTTGGTCGGAAAAACTAGCTGTAATTCAATCTTACATCTTTGACAATGACACATGAAAAACAAACCATGACATTGAAATTATGTTAAAAGACTGGTTTTTAAACTAACATCATTCTGTGCTGTCTGGAAGTCAGCT
The DNA here is from genome assembly GCF_000710305.1 of Buceros rhinoceros silvestris. Classification (NCBI taxonomy): domain Eukaryota; kingdom Metazoa; phylum Chordata; class Aves; order Bucerotiformes; family Bucerotidae; genus Buceros; species Buceros rhinoceros. Next base: position 12,285 of record NW_010426165.1, on the reverse strand, counting down.
TTTCACCGTTACATAGTTGTGTTTTGGTATTGGAGGTTTTGGTGAACAATGACAGATTTTTCACATTGTTTTCTAAGCAGCATCATGAGGCAGGTCAGGACAAAATTTTTGCCTTGTCTGAAATTTATAGCTGCTGCTTTTTTTTTTTTTTTTTCTCCCCAAAAGGAAGCCAACCTTTAAACCAAGCTACTTGTTTTTTTTGTGAGTGCGTGTGTGTTTTGAGAATTGGTAGGAAAGTCTGAGGATTTAATTAGAGCAGGCAAACCAATTTCTTTTTGTCCTTAATGTTTACAGTTTATTGCAAAACTTTCCCCATAATGATCGTTTGCATTATATAAGTAAGACACTCAGGAGACTTTATTGGACTTCATGTGTGTCAGAACATAGTCAATTAGGAGAAGGGACTGAGCTGATATTAAACCTGCCTTTGATGTTGTGCCTTGGTGGAGAATAAGCCCAAGATATTAATGACTACAGAAAGGTTAAATTTTACGTGTCTTCCTGTTTATCACAAAGGTACAGGGTACAAACAGAACGCAGTTTTGGCAGGCTACAGGCTTGCAGAATCCGTGTGCTGCTTAGCTACTCTCTCTACTGTGTTTGTGCTGAAATTTGATTACCATGTATGAAAGTAAATACTTTAAAAGCACAAGGAGTCTGAAGGGTGGCTCTTGATTTCTAACTACAGAAGTCTGGTCACCTTCTAGCAGTGTTAGCCCAGTGTGAAAATGGTTTTAAAAGAAATAGACCTGTGCAGACCTTCAAAAGATCATTTTCCCTCTTAAAAGTAGGTACAGATATGTCTAACCCATGCTTAACAGGTGTAAACTTGTTCATAAGTTCATAAAAATAATACAATAAAATCAGAAACAAATGTAATTGATGCAATTCTGTAACCCATGTCCAGGCAATAGAGTTCTATGTGTAATCATCTCAAGCATAAGGAACCCTTTTCTAATGTTTTAGTTTCCTTTCCATTTTAGGCCCAGGGCTGCTACTTCCGTTTACCAGGGATATGCAGATAGTACCTTTCTCTTTTGCAGCAGCCTTGTAATAATTTAACAGCTTATCATGTCATCTTGCAATTTTCTCTAAACTAAACAAATTCATTTCTCTCAAGCTTTTCTCTGAGATCATGTGTTTTAGACCTTAGATCTTTCTCTGTAGCTATGCTACAGTCTTTTTTCTGTTTTTCATGGTTTTTTGCATGATTCCCAGAACCAGGCACAGTCCTTGAGCCGATACTTTCTGATCCTGAATTTAACAGTTTGACAGCTGTGATAGTTCCATTTTTCAGGCACGATAGGATGTTTATCTTTGCTGCCATAGTGTGACAGTGTTCTGTGTATGAACCACAGCGCAGAGCATGGAGGCCCTTTAAGCTATGTTGGAGCAGCTGGTCCGGCTCTAAATAGAGCAGTGAGCAGGCAAAGGGAAAATGCCTGCACCACTGAGTTTAAACAACCTACTAGGTGATGGAGAGCAAAGAGGGCAAGAAGGCTGATGATGCTCCAGAGTGCCTCAAGGGTACAGAGCAGTCATTCCCAGGGGAGGAGGCTGGAGTAACTGGGATAACTGCTGCATGGCCTGTGGGAGGGTAGGGAGTTTTCTGCTCAGTGGACTTTACCTGCCTCTTCCTTTTCTTTCCTTGTGGAATAAAGCCTGTCCTGGAGTGGCTGTGACATTTACTGCTGCTTCCTGTCAGAAGGCAGGACCATGGTTTACACCTCATGGTCTTACCGGTTCCTTCGCAGCTCTGCATGAGGTTACACCAGCTTAGTAATGGACAAAACCCCAATAGCAGAGTTATTAGGAAAGGGCAGAGAACAAAGCAAAGCAGTGTTGTAAAGCTGTGTGACTCGGTGGCAACTGCACAGAGAATGGCCAGGTAGTTGAAGACTTTTCAGCCTGAAAGGGACAGCTGTAGGTACACTGAGGGTCTGTAGGCACGAATAGCATAGAAGATGATGGATAGGGAATAGTGGCTCACTGTCCCTTCCAAAAGAAGAACTAGGGGTCTCAAATGGCAGTGGTAGGGTGCACTGACCAGCTATTCTTCAGTGCTAAGTTGTCCTTTCCATATTGTCTAATTTCATTTTGGATGATTTCTGCATTTTGCTAAGACCAGCTTAATTTTTGGCCTGATCTCTACTGTTAGAGATTTTCTTCTTGCAGTCATCCATTTTGTTAGCTCATTTGTTTGCCGATTTAGGAGAAGTATTATGTCGGTTGTAGGATGGGTTAAATCCTTATTAATCCATTTGCTTGATTTTTTCAACTTCTTGAGGAATCTTTGAGCTGCTTGGATTTTTGACAGAGGATTAATGTCAAGAAGTGTGAAATCAGGACATCACAAACATTCCCTATGCTACCATACCACGCTGCTCCCCAGAGAAGGGAGGCAATGGAGAGAACATGCATCTAGGTTTCACTAGGGAAAAAGGAAAGCATAAGCAAACAAAAGATAGAAGTCATACCAGAAGAAATAAGTCATTGTGTGTGTTTTTAAAAAAAACAAAGTTGTTTACATATGCAAAGTACAGGTTATGTACAACAGGTTCTAGCACTGCTTGGTTTTTTCCCTTCAGCTTCCAGTTTTCCTTCACTGCTGATTCTCCCTAACTAAAGAAGAAACAAAAGAGCAGGGCAGCTTATAGGAGGAGAGGAAGAAAAAAAAAAAAAGGGAAGGAAATATCTGAGAAATAAGCCCACAGTGAAGCTTAGTGGTTGCCAGTCTGCCTCTCCTTAGTGTCATGATTTCTAGAAATGTCATGCCATTGTCTCCTCTACTCTTTCAAGGACTTGTCCTGGAATTCCTTTCTCCATGTCAAAGCTGGAGATTATCAATCAGTGTGTTTATTTTACTTTCTCTCCTGTCTAGCTTATTCTCTTCTATACATTTATGTATTAATTGCCTTGAAAGCAACAGGTAGGAGCAGGACGCAGATTCTAGTCAAGTTTAAATATCTGAAATTGTTCAATAGCTGCCTTAAATAAGGTGCTAGTCTAGGATTTATGAGATATTTTGGGAAGTTAGTGCTGCTGATGTTGAATACCTCAGCACATTTCAAAGACTAAATGGATCTATGTAACAAGGACAGAATGGAAATGGTCAGAAAATTTGGCTGGGAGCTTCTGGCAAGCTAGTTCAGCCTTCCAGGTAGAAATGTTTTGGGATCCCAGCTCTTCTTACTTGTCAGGGGGAAAAGAATTGAAAATGTAGTTTTTTGTCGTGTAAGCAGGAATCCACTAGGCACAAATATATATCACACTTTCTTGTGTATGTAGATTCCTGTTAAAGAGTGGTTTTCTGGCAGTACGCTTCTTTTTGCTGTGTACAGTGACAGATTGTTAGAGATTTTACTAATGCCTTTATAGGGCATGCGAACTTGAGAGCTGGGAGAGATTTGGACTGTACCTAGTAATTATCATATCTGGCATTTAGTCTTTTTAGATGTCATTTGGTGTTTTATTGTTATACGTCATTCAAACTAGAGATTTTAGATGCGTGGCATTTCTCTCCCAAATCATGCAGGTTGTAAGTGCGTGCCGTCAGCACTCAAAATTTCTCATCTTTTCATGGTTGACGTGCTACAAGGCTGTTCTGGAATTTGGGATGGGGTAGAGAGAAGGTGCTTAAGATTTAAATCTGAAAAAATCTCCCTTTATGTGCTCTTTGCCTATAGAGCACAAGCCTGTGTCGTTTCTGGAGCTGTGGTTGTTGGTGAAGCTAACCTGCCCTTAGGTAGCTGGGACAGATGACTCGGGTAAGATGCAGCATCCCTCATGCAGGCTGCTCAGTAGATACAAAGTTTAATGTCATTTGGAAACATTCACTTTTTGTGTTTGACAGACTCCCACACATTCTTTGGAATGTATTTTAGGTGCTCTGCAGAGAGCATTCCCATGGCCTGTTTGAGGCATATCCTGACACTTCTGAAGGGTCCCAGAATATGCCAGACACACTTCAGAGCCGAGACAGAACAGCCATGCTCCTGGAGCGGTCTGGCAGCCAGTGTTTCCCTGTCACTGCTGGACACCGGTTCTGGCCTGCTCTGATTTACTGAGGTGGCAAAGTGCTTTTCATAGATCATGAGCTTACAGCATTCATGGTTTCTTAATATTTCCTAAATGGAATTACCTTCAAGATTTATGGAAGATAAATATCCTCTAATTTGCTCTTTTTTCCCCCCATGTGGATATAATACTTCCCTAAAACCTGTTCCTTCCCCCTCTTAAATGAAGCAGAAGTATGAATTAAAAGTCAGTTTTCCTGGCTCTGTGTACAGTAGTGTTAAATATTACCAAATAATAGTAAGTGGTCTAAGGCTATTGTGTTCTTTGCTAGAAAAATGCTTAAGTTTAGTTGTAGCAAATACAATAAAAAGGCAAATGGTCACACTTCTCTTTGGGCATCACTCTGGTCCTCTTGTCATCACATGCAGAAGGGGCACATAGAGCCTCAGATCGGTCCTGCTAATGCTCCAGCTGATTTGGGAGGACTCCCCTTGGGGCCCAGACAGTCCCAGGATGATCTGACCTTCCTCTTAGTTTTACCAGGCACCTTGTAAGGGGGAATCTGCATTGGGGAGAGACGTTCCATACTCTGATATATACGCTCTCAGACTAGTGTAAACTTCATTTTCCTGATGTATGACTTGTAAACAGACCAGTTAATTGCATCTATAAATAACAGCAACTTCTGAGTTAGGCCTGACCGCACAGCCTGGACCACTTTTCTCGTGCTGTGCTCTTGAACAGGTGAACTGAACAGGCTAAGTTTTTTAGCTACACTTTGCTACTTACTGTAGCATTATTGTAGGGAATCCTCTTGATTCTTGAGAAGAGACTAAAACCTGCCCCTATATGTGTTTTCTGAAGCACCCAAGTTTTTTCCCAAGATTGCATGTCACAGCAGCAACCAGAGTGGCTTGGTGACCTAACAAGCCCAAAAGTTCTGGTGATCCTCAGGCAGTGCCATTGTTCCTCACTGGGGCTGCTGCTTCAGGAGAATGGGGACCATAGCTGTAGAGGAAGAACTCTGAACATTTGTGCTGTAGCCATTCAAGTTATAAAAGCTTTGTATGAGAATCCTGCGAAGTTTCCTGCTATTGATGTTGGAAGTAGGTGGTGGTAAGTTCTTGGAGACACCCCAGTGTAACGTGATACTTACATTTCAGTGCACCAAGGTGCTTGAAAAAAACATTGAATTAATGTATCGAGTTATAGACTTTTTAAGGATATTTTCAGTGTATTCTTGTATCCTGTTTTTTTTTTTTTTATTTTTTACTTAAGATCTTCAGAAGCTCTAATATATCTCACATATCTTTTCTATCTTTTCTCAGGTGGTGGCGTGTATATATCCTTTCATATCCTGAGCTCTAAAAAAACCATTTCTTCTAGATCAGCAATCTAATCTCTGCATCCTGCTTTTATAGTTACAGATGATCTTAAAGATTGCATGAGTGGACATGAAGTGGTGTGCATGGCTGAGTTTGAGTTGTCGTCTTTTGTTAAATACTCTTCATCTCTCTTTCTCCTTCCTAGAGATTTCTGCAACCTCTGATTTAATGGGCATTTGTGATAGATCTGTACTTGGAGCAGTTTGTAACTCAGAATTCATTCCATCCTTTCCCCACTTTGCTGCTGTCTCAAATTGTTGCCCTGCACCTGGCTGTGGGTAGTGTAGATGAGTTTGTTTAAATCAGGTAGCTCAAGTCCAGAAGTAACCTGTTCGCAACAGCAGAGTTGCATGGTGAATGGAAAAACAGCCCGAAGGGGAGGTTAAACCGGTGTGTTACATCTGTCCTCTTACCAGGTGGTAGGTTTGCCAGGTGGTGGGAAAAGCCCTTCCCAGATCTTCGTTCACGAAGCCAAGCCATGATGATGATCTATTTCAGATACGTGTACGTTGCACTTGCAGGGTGGCTGTAGTGGAGATGTACTCTCTGATTCTGAACACACAGAACATTCCTTTCTTCATTTCTATGTCACAGTGTGATTGATTTTGATCCAGAACATCCCTGCTACTGTTTTGATATGATTGAATGAACAGATATCTTAAAATATTAGCACATTTTCTAGCAGTGATCTTGATACACTCAGAAATGGCTCCATTGAAAGTTAGTATTTCTGTAGTTTCTTTTGCTAATTGTTTCCTTCTATGTGGCCACTGTACTAATTGTTTCTAAAAGAGACAGGTTTTTAGCAGCTGCTGTGTTCGTCTGTTAAGGCTGTAATTAGGATGATGTATTCCCGTAATGACATGGTTACGAAGGACTAGTTCTGCCTTTTGTAAGTGATTTTTGGATAGATCACAACTGTTTGGTTTGGCAGGGACCTCGCTTGAATCATTTATATGCTAATCAATGTAGAAGAAAACACCTAGATCTGTACTGAATTTCCATTCTCTGTAAACTAAGTGCACTTCATGATCTCCTGAACCATTTCCTTTCTCGCCTGTGTTACTGCTGTGTATGTGCAGATAAGTGTGATGTGCAGATGCAGCCATGAGAGCAGATAACCCCAGTCTTGCTCTCCACATGCATTTGCTCGGAGCATTCTTGTCTGCACAAAGCAGCACACACACATGTAATGAACAATGTAATGGCAAGCCTGTGCCCCGTCTTCACACTCTTGCGTAGGCAGCACATAAATTGGCTTGTGTTTACAAAGCTGGAAGTAGAACTGTTTAAAATCTGTTTGCAATTTGCAACTTATTGTAGCTAAATTAATTGCCAAACAATAGTGGGGAAGTTCTAAATTGTCGAGTGGAAGTGATTGCCAGGCTCGTGACTTGAGTAATTTGTGTGTGCTTATGGCACAATTTCTGACAACTTTGTTCTGCTGTGGGCATCTTTGGGTAAATGCAAAATCTCCCGCTTTGCTGTATTGCAGGTGAGACTGTGGAATCAGCACTTAGGAATGGAGTCTCTTAACCTCCCTGCAGAAATTTATCATTCCTAGTTCAGGAGTTAATTTCTGTCATTTTTTTTTCTCAGGTTCTCAAAGCCGGCACCAATGTTCTTGGATGACTCCTTCAGGAAATGGGCACGTATCAGGGACTTTGTACCCCCCTTTGGAATTAAAGGACAAGGTATGAGAAGACTGTGTTGGAAAAGAAGGTGGTTCTGCAGATGTTCGCCCCATATTGTTTTTCTGTTTTGAAAGCTTAGGTGGTCCCTTGGGCTCAGCTTTCTTCCCCTGTTCAAAAGAAATATTGTACATATATCTCTCAGAAACCCAGATCAGTTTGCACAGCTGGAACGTGGACCTCAGTGGCTGGTCTTTGGGAGGCTCGTTTAGTACAGGGGGAGACTACAGCATACCACAATGGCAGTTTAGACCTACCACCACATTCTGGAAGAAGCATTTTGATATTGACTGCCGTAGCATCTTGTGGCATCCTTACAGCAGCAGAGCGTCCAAACCGATATAAAGTACATTTAAGTCAATAATTCTTCAAAGAACAAGAAATACTTCTTTTTCTGAGTTTTGGAGCCTTGGGGTTGACCCCTGATAGAAATCCTAATTTTCTTCTCATAGTGTTCACTCATGTAATTATTTTATAGTTGTACTCCTTGTCAACTTGTATAACGAATAGGAAAAATCTGATCAGGTGCTTTGGTGACAATTTGTAATATACTGTATTCTCCAGCTGGAGTGTGGCAGCAGCGGCTGCTTCTCTGGTGTGCTGTGGGAGAGCAGGAAAGGTGCTGGGGGTGATGAGATAGGAGCCAGTAGCCCACTCGGCAGATGATACATTTTGCAGATGACACAAGCTCCTAGCTTTGGTGGCAAGTGCCACCAAAGGCTTCTCTGGGTGAGTGGTAGTGGAGCAGAAGGCTTATGCTCACCACTGTGGTTTGCTGCAGACTTTCTGAAGTCTGCTGTATTTATGAAATGTTTGTGGCATTGCACCAACTTCCAAGATTTTTTTTTCCACTGACAAATTTAAGATTAGAGACGGCCCCTGGTGGAGAAAGGACTGCAACCACAGTAGAATTGGATCTGTCTTTCTCCCTGGAAACAGGTGTGGTAGTTGTCAGAACAATCTCCAATCAAATCAAAGGCTCTACTGACAAATTTCTTTCGGTTTGCATCAGTTCCTGTCTTTGTTTTGTGTATGTCCATTCCTTGTCCAGTTGGTGTTTTGCAGTTCAATAGGCAACTAATTACTGTCCTCTAAATCAGCCAGCAGAGTTTGCAGCAGAGAAATAACAGTGACAGCACAAATGGAAGGCTGCATTGACCAAGGAGGGCTTGGCCCCCTCTGACAGACACACAAGGTGTATGTTCATAGCCGGGGCAAGCTGCCTGACCAGTGTGGAGGTGGGGTTTGCAGATTACACATGTCAGCTAGACCTAACAAAACCCATTCCGTTAAGCTGAATCCAAATGGAGAAATTCACCAAAAGGGGATGACGGAACAGCTCTGGCAGCCTTCTCTCTGGGTTTGTTGCCAGCTTGTATCACCACTGCAATGTTATGTAAATCTGGTGTTTTATATTGGATTTCCTCAGTTAAAAAGAGAAATGAGAAATTGCCATTATTTAAATGGCTGTGAGCTGAAGCCATGGGACGGAAACCGTTGAATGGGTTATTTTTTTAATGCCCTCCTGGGACTGAATTTTGTGCCAAGTTTCAGTCTGGAGCAAATTCTGTGTGTGGGAGGGTTGAATTATAAATCTCTGTAGCCCAGGATTTCTAATGGCTGTGCTGACAGGCTGTGAGTTCTAGCGATGCAAACGGCGGCCTTTCATGTTACACATTGCTTGGAATTCTTGCATCAGTCTTTTCTGGCTGTCCCATGGGATGCATTCTGGCTCAGCTGAGTGATTGGATGATGGGATCAGCACCTCATTAGGGCTTTCAGTCAGGGCAACTTAACGCTATTTGAACAACTGACCAAGGCAGCCAGCGTGGAGCTCAGTCACGTGCTGGTGCGAGATGAAGACTATCAGAGCTGGGATGTGCATGGGAAAAAGAATGTTGAGGGTGGCTCATACACCCTGAGAAAGTGTAGAGAGATGTGCCCGTATTGAAAGAGACAGGGCAGGAGTTTTGCTCTGTGCCTTAGGAAACCCTGTGACACCATCAGCTGGCATTTCTGACATGCATCACATTGGGCAAGGCTGTTGGTGCTATGGACACTGACTGTAGCTGGGTTGGTAATGAGAAGACTTTGCAGAGAACTTTGAATGTCACGTGGTGTTTTCAAGTCACTGTGGTCTAGTCCAAGTGCAAAATGGCTTTTTTTTAGTGTGAAATATACAGGATGAGCTCACTTTCAGTAATATTGCATGTTCTAAAAAACTTCTAGAAACTAGTCTGTGATAGCTTGAAACGACTGAAATTAAGAAATCAAGAGATTCTCAGCAGCTTGTAGTCTAATCCGCCATTTGTGGTTTCCCTTGTTAAAGCTTCTCTCAATTCTTCTTCTTGTTAAAGTTTCTCTTCTATTCTTTCTCTGAAAAAATCTGAAAGAAGTCCTTTTTCATCCATCACTTGATGTATACTAAGAATAAACAATTTCAAGATTGCAAGACTTGTTCTTGCAGTCTTTAGGGGAAGGCAGTTTTTGGGGAGCATTGTCTACTGAGCTGCGCTAATTTGGACTAACATGTCTGTATAAAATACTTGCAAAAGAGTAGAAATGGCTCAGAAATTTTCAGGACAGGACTACTGCTCTTTAAAGGTGATTGTGTCAAGGAGAAGGCAGTATGCTGGTCATTTTCTTCAAAAATAATCTGATTGTAAAGACAGTTCTTCCATCTCCAGATGCTAAAACGTACTCAGCGTAACACAGTAAGCTTAATAGTGGGGTTTTTTTCGTGAAGGGATGTTCGCTCCTTTTCTCCATTTTCTGAGTTGGCCGTTGGCCCATGCAAGGGGGTTTTATTAACTAGAGTGCTCCACTCTCTCCAAGAGCATTTGTGTGTAGAAGCCCTTTACATGAATATGGTTCTCAGTATGAAGTTTATTTAGACTTTCCCCTGAATGATGCTGGTTCTGGAAAGAACTATGGCAGTTAGGAATAACGCGCATCTCCTGTCGGATTGGCAGCTACTGTTGTTGTTGGTTAACCACCTTAGAGATCACTGGTCTGCTAAATGAAAGAAGCACAGGAATAAGCAGATGGTGACCCTACTGCTTTATGAACAGGACTTTCTGAGATGAGCCCACAGTACAAAGTCCTGTGCAAACTCTTTTTGAACAGTGGTCTCCGAATGTCATCTACAGGGTATTAGAAATAGATGAAGAGGAGTTTGAGGAGTGGTTGTACCTTTTTCTTAAACTATCTTAAATGGGCAGAGAGCTTTAGTACATGTGGGACTGTTGACTCTGCCTCTGCTCACCAAAGTTCTGGATCAAGGACTGATCCTAATTACTTGATGCCAATCCCCAGCAACCTGGGACAAAAGCAGAGCTGAGAACTGTCAGGAGCTTTGGAGCTGATACAGCAGATGGAAGGGCAACGTTGCATTTATCACAAGTGTCTGTAGCCCTTTGTGGGAACTTCTCTGTTCTCTGTGTGCGAAGAATAGGGAAAGTAATAGAATGTCATATTTCTGAAGAGGCATGAGTGTGTTAGCTTTTGACACCATAGAGGCTCACTACAAGTATCTGGTTTGGCCTTTTACCAGTGGCTCTGGGCTTCACCCAGTGACTTCTGCAGCTGGCTATGGATGTTTGAGGTTATCTTTCAGAATCTGAATCAAGATTTTCTAAATTGTGAAGAACAACCACGTTGACAAACAGGCCGGTGTCATATTTGACTGCACTTACTTGAAAAAAAGAGACTGTTAGTGCCACATTGAGGTTGTTGTCTCCTACTGTGTGACTTGACAGAATCTAGCAATGGGATGTGCCACTGAGTATTTGGAAATTGTGACTCTATTAGTAAATAAAATGGTTGTCCTCTGGTCCTGAAGGCAGTTGAGCTCGTTGTTCAAACAGGTTGATTTCCTGCCTCCCTCCCCAAGAAGGGTGGCTATATCCAGCCTTCCAATCAAGAAAGGTCACTGGCCTGTATTAGCCTTGGACCCTGTGAATGCATGAGAATTATAGAAGAGGATATTCGTTGGCCCTGGTGAAAATAATCAGGGACTGTGCCAGCATTTTAATAGTAGGGACTTGTGTAGGACAGTGTGGGCCCATGGCCTGCTGCCGATTTATTAGTGTATATATGGCCAAAGGGAGGGATGTCATTCAGGAGCACAATGAAATTAGTCAACTTGAAGAGTTGTTGAGAAGATCAAACCGTAAAAAGAAATGGGAACTCTAAGAGCTACAAATGTCAAGATGTCCTGTGGGGAACAGCTCAGGCTGCCGAGCGCCCTCCTTTGTGCCAGGCTATTGTTTCGGCATTAACTGGGACACTGGAGTGCCTCGCACATTTCACCATTTGCGAGGATCTAATTTACTTGTAGGAATTTTTCCTTCCAGCACCCACCAAGCCTGCTCTTGCATCTTTTTTGGTGAAGAACAAGGAGACTGCAGCATCTCAGGCTTTTAAAGTTACATGGAGGGTCTTTTAAAATTGAAATATCTTCTTTTGTGTTTGCACCCTGTTCTAGCAGTGCTTCCATCTGTATAACTTATGGAGGGGTGATGCAGAGATCCTCTAGCGTGTGCACTGCTTTCAGGGTTAAATTCGTCAATGAAAAAGCAATGGAAAAACAGTTTATAGTGTTAGTGAGATTATTAATCCCAAAGGACCTCCTCCCCAGATTTACCTCTGTAGCTAAAGCAAAAGGATAGAGTTATTTGGAGAAGGGCAACAAACAAGCTGGAGAAATACCTCACTATTAATAGAATTTCTCAGTACATGTGGCTTAAACGATATAAAAGGCTTTCATAAGAAAGAGTAGCTCATATCTGGCATCCTCTCTGTGTAATGAGGATGGGAGAGTTGCTGTAGTGGTTGTTTGTTTTGTTTTTTTAACTTAAGTGAAAACATATGGCAAGTATACACTAAAAACTAAACAGGCGTGACCCATGTAATATCTCTTCCATGTATTTAGTCAGTAATTGTGTTGTTCCTTAGTGGTAGTTACAGGTCTTCACTTCTACTTTTGTTCCTGCTAGATTGCTTTAAGCAGAGAGACTGCTTTGCTGTCCCTCAGTCAGTTTGTCTTTGAAGGTAGTATTTATTTATTAGGGAGTGACTGTCTTGTCACCACCTCAGATTTTTTTTCCTCCCACCAGGAATCTAGGAAGCAATTTCTCCCCCATAGTGACAAGAGAATATATATATATAAAACATATATATATCCCTTTTAT